>NW_027249004.1:300000-444287 GCF_019359855.2 Lolium perenne
GGGTTAGTCGTTTTGGATGTCGAGAGTTTCAACACGTGTGAGGGTATGTGTGCGTACATTAAAATTTATATAGATCGTGAGAAAGTGAAGTAATTTCATCTTAGATCCCAAAGAGATTTTCAATGCTTTCTAAACGGCCTCAATCGGAGCTTGTTCTTATTCATATTGTTACTCTTAACTACTTCCCTCTTCTAGATGATGCCTATAATCAATTTCGTCACCGTATCTTCTCTAATGTGACACCAACACCCTATCGTAGACATCCGTATCAGGGGCGTCTAGGACCTGGATAGCATCGGGATGAAATAGCCCATGCAAAACCGAATAGTAAAAACAAAAAAAACTTGTTTTTTTTGCATACTTGTTTGTTACTTTGGGTTAGTCGTTTTGGGGGTCGAGAGTTTCAACACGTGTGAGGGGATGTGTGCATACACTAAAATTTATATAGATCGTGAGAAAGTGAAGTAATTTCATCTTAGATCCCAAAGAGATTTTCAATGCTTTCTAAACGGCCTCAATCGGAGCTTGTTCTTATTCATGTTGTTACTCTTAACTACTTCCCTCTTCTAGATGATGCCTATAATCAATTTCGTCACCGTATCTTCTCTAATGTGACACCAACACCCTATCGTAGACATCCGTATCAGGGGCGTCTAGGACCTGGATAGCATCGGGATGAAATAGCCCATGCAAAACCGAACAGTAAAAACAAAAAAAACTTGTGTTTTTTGCATACTTGTTTGTTACTTTGGGTTAGTCGTTTTGCGTGTCGAGAGTTTCAACACGTGTGAGGGTATGTGTGCGTACATTAAAATTTATATAGATCATGAGAAAGTGAAGTAATTTCATTTTAGATCCCAAAGAGATTTTCAATGCTTTCTAAACGGCCTCAATCGGAGCTTGTTCTTATTCATGTTGTTACTCTTAACTACTTCCCTCTTCTAGATGATGCCTATAATCAATTTCGTCACCGTATCTTCTCTAATGTGACACCAACACCCTATCGTAGACATCCGTATATGGGGCGTCTAGGACCTGGATAGCATCGGGATGAAATAGCCCATGCAAAACCGAACAGTAAAAACAAAAAAAACTTGTGTTTTTTGCATACTTGTTTGTTACTTTGGGTTAGTCGTTTTGGGGGTCGAGAGTTTCAACACGTGTGAGGGGATGTGTGCATACACTAAAATTTATATAGATCGTGAGAAAGTGAAGTAATTTCATCTTAGATACCAAAGAGATTTTCAATGCTTTCTAAACGGCCTCAATCGGAGCTTGTTCTTATTCATGTTGTTACTCTTAACTACTTCCCTCTTCTAGATGATGCCTATAATCAATTTCGTCACCGTATCTTCTCTAATGTGACACCAACACCCTATCGTAGACATCCGTATCTGGGGCGTCTAGGACCTAGATAGCATCGGGATGAAATAACCCATGCAAAACCGAACAGTAAAAACAAAAAAAAAACTTGTGTTTTTGCATACTTGTTTGTTACTTTGGGTTAGTCGTTTTGGATGTCGAGAGTTTCAACACGTGTGAGGGTATGTGTGCGTACATTAAAATTTATATAGATCGTGAGAAAGTGAAGTAATTTCATCTTAGATCCCAAAGAGATTTTCAATGCTTTCTAAACGGCCTCAATCGGAGCTTGTTCTTATTCATATTGTTACTCTTAACTACTTCCCTCTTCTAGATGATGCCTATAATCAATTTCGTCACCGTATCTTCTCTAATGTGACACCAACACCCTATCGTAGACATCCGTATCTGGGGCGTCTAGGACCTAGATAGCATCGGGATGAAATAGCCCATGCAAAACGGAACAGTAAAAACAAAAAAAACTTGTGTTTTTTGCATACTTGTTTGTTACTTTGGGTTAGTCGTTTTGGGGGTCGAGAGTTTCAACACGTGTGAGGGGATGTGTGCATACACTAAAATTTATATAGATCGTGAGAAAGTGAAGTAATTTCATCTTAGATCCCAAAGAGATTTTCAATGCTTTCTAAATGGCCTCAATCGGAGCTTGTTCTTATTCATGTTGTTACTCTTAACTACTTCCCTCTTCTAGATGATGCCTATAATCAATTTCGTCACCGTATCTTCTCTAATGTGACACCAACACCCTATTGTAGACATCCGTATCAGGGGCGTCTAGGACCTGGATAGCATCGGGATGAAATAGCCCATGCAAAATCGAACAGTAAAAACAAAAAAAACTTGTGTTTTTTGCATACTTGTTTGTTACTTTGGGTTAGTCGTTTTGCGTGTCGAGAGTTTCAACACGTGTGAGGGTATGTGTGCGTACATTAAAATTTATATAGATCGTGAGAAAGTGAAGTAATTTCATCTTAGATCCCAAAGAGATTTTCAATGCTTTCTAAACGGCCTCAATCGGAGCTTGTTCTTATTCATGTTGTTACTCTTAACTACTTCCCTCTTCTAGATGATGCCTATAATCAATTTCATCACCGTATCTTCTCTAATGTGACACCAACACCCTATCGTACACATCCGTATCAGGGGCGTCTAGGACCTGGATAGCATCAGGATGAAATAGCCCATGCAAAACCGAACAGTAAAAACAAAAAAAACTTGTGTTTTTTGCATACTTGTTTGTTACTTTGGGTTAGTCGTTTTGCGTGTCGAGAGTTTCAACACGTGTGAGGGTATGTGTGCGTACATTAAAATTTATATAGATCGTGAGAAAGTGAAGTAATTTCATCTTAGATCCCAAAGAGATTTTCAATGCTTTCTAAACGGCCTCAATCGGAGCTTGTTCTTATTCATGTTGTTACTCTTAACTACTTCCCTCTTCTAGATGATGCCTATAATCAATTTCGTCACCGTATCTTCTCTAATGTGACACCAACACCCTATCGTAGACATCCGTATTAGGGGCGTCTAGGACCTGGATAGCATCGGGATGAAATAGCCCATGCAAAACCGAACAGTAAAAACAAAAAAAAATGTGTTTTTTGCATACTTGTTTGTTACTTTGGGTTAGTCGTTTTGGGGGTCGAGAGTTTCAACACGTGTGAGGGGATGTGTGCATACACTAAAATTTATATAGATCGTGAGAAAGTGAAGTAATTTCATCTTAGATCCCAAAGAGATTTTCAATGCTTTCTAAACGGCCTCAATCGGAGCTTGTTCTTATTCATGTTGTTACTCTTAACTACTTCCCTCTTCTAGATGATGCCTATAATCAATTTCGTCACCGTATCTTCTCTAATGTGACACCAACACCCTATCATAGACATCCGTATCTGGGGCGTCTAGGACCTAGATAGCATCGGGATGAAATAACCCATGCAAAACCGAACAGTAAAAACAAAAAAAAAACTTGTGTTTTTTGCATACTTGTTTGTTACTTTGGGTTAGTCGTTTTGGGTGTCGAGAGTTTCAACACGTGTGAGGGGATGTGTGCGTACATTAAAATTTATATAGATCGTGAGAAAGTGAGGTAATTTCATCTTAGATCCCAAAGAGATTTTCAATGCTTTCTAAACGGCATCAATCGGAGCTTGTTCTTATTCATGTTGTTACTCTTAACTACTTCCCTCTTCTAGATGATGCCTATAATCAATTTCGTCACCGTATCTTCTCTAATGTGACACCAACACCCTATCGTAGACATCCGTATCAGGGGCGTCTAGGACCTGGATAGCATCGGGATGAAATAGCCCATGCAAAACCGAACAGTAAAAACAAAAAAACTTGTGTTTTTTGCATACTTGTTTGTTACTTTGGGTTAGTCGTTTTGGGGGTCGAGAGTTTCAACACGTGTGAGGGGATGTGTGCATACACTAAAATTTATATAGATCGTGAGAAAGTGAAGTAATTTCATCTTAGATCCCAAAGAGATTTTCAATGCTTTCTAAACGGCCTCAATCGGAGCTTGTTCTTATTCATGTTGTTACTCTTAACTACTTCCCTCTTCTAGATGATGCCTATAATCAATTTTGTCACCGTATCTTCTCTACCATGACACCAACACCCTATCGTAGACATCCGTATCTGGGGCATCTAGGACCTAGATAGCATCGGGATGAAATAACCCATGCAAAACCGAACAGTAAAAACAAAAAAAAAACTTGTGTTTTTTGCATACTTGTTTGTTACTTTGGGTTAGTCGTTTTGGGGGTCGAGAGTTTCAACACGTGTGAGGGTATGTGTGCGTACATTAAAATTTATGTAGATCGTGAGAAAGTGAAGTAATTTCATCTTAGATCCCAAAGAGATTTTCAATGCTTTCTAAACGGCCTCAATCGGAGCTTGTTCTTATTCATGTTGTTACTCTTAACTACTTCCCTCTTCTAGATGATGCCTATAATCAATTTCGTCACCATATCTTGTCTAATGTGACACCAACACCCTATCGTAGACATCCGTATCAGGGGCGTCTAGGACCTGGATAGCATCGGGATGAAATAGCCCATGCAAAACCGAACAGTAAAAACAAAAAAAACTTGTGTTTTTGCATACTTGTTTGTTATTTGGGTTAGTCGTTTTGGGGGTCGAGAGTTTCAACACGTGTGAGGGGATGTGTGCGTACATTAAAATTTATATAGATCGTGAGAAAGTGAAGTAATTTCATCTTAGATCCCAAAGAGATTTTCAATGCTTTCTAAACGGCCTCAATCGGAGCTTGTTCTTATTCATATTGTTACTCTTAACTACTTCCCTCTTCTAGATGATGCCTATAATCAATTTCATCACCGTATCTTCTCTAATGTGACACCAACACCCTATCGTAGACATCCGTATCAGGGGCGTCTAGGACCTGGATAGCATCGGGATGAAATAGCCCATGCAAAACGGAACAGTAAAAACAAAAAAAACTTGTGTTTTTTGCATACTTGTTTGTTACTTTGGGTTAGTCGTTTTGGGGGTCTAGAGTTTCAACACGTGTGAGGGGATGTGTGCATACACTAAAATTTATATAGATCGTGAGAAAGTGAAGTAATTTCATCTTAGATCCCAAAGAGATTTTCAATGCTTTCTAAACGGCCTCAATCGGAGCTTGTTCTTATTCATGTTGTTACTCTTAACTACTTCCCTCTTCTAGATGATGCCTATAATCAATTTCATCACCGTATCTTCTCTAATGTGACACCAACACCCTATCGTACACATCCGTATCAGGGGCGTCTAGGACCTGGATAGCATCGGGATGAAATAGCCCATGCAAAACCGAACAGTAAAAACAAAAAAAACTTGTGTTTTTTGCATACTTGTTTGTTACTTTGGGTTAGTCGTTTTGCGTGTCGAGAGTTTCAACACGTGTGAGGGTATGTGTGCGTACATTAAAATTTATATAGATCGTGAGAAAGTGAAGTAATTTCATCTTAGATCCCAAAGAGATTTTCAATGCTTTCTAAACGGCCTCAATCGGAGCTTGTTCTTATTCATGTTGTTACTCTTAACTACTTCCCTCTTCTAGATGATGCCTATAATCAATTTCGTCACCGTATCTTCTCTAATGTGACACCAACACCCTATCGTAGACATCCGTATTAGGGCGACTAGCACCTGGATAGCCTCGGGATGAAATAGCCCATGCAAAACCGAACAGTAAAAACAAAAAAACTTGTGTTTTTTGCATACTTGTTTGTTACTTTGGGTTAGTCGTTTTGGGGGTCGAGAGTTTCAACACGTGTGAGGGGATGTGTGCATACACTAAAATTTATATAGATCGTGAGAAAGTGAAGTAATTTCATCTTAGATCCCAAAGAGATTTTCAATGCTTTCTAAACGGCCTCAATCGGAGCTTGTTCTTATTCATGTTGTTACTCTTAACTACTTCCCTCTTCTAGATGATGCCTATAATCAATTTCGTCACCGTATCTTCTCTAATGTGACACCAACACCCTATCATAGACATCCGTATCTGGGGCGTCTAGGACCTAGATAGCATCGGGATGAAATAACCCATGCAAAACCGAACAATAAAAACAAAAAAAAACTTGTGTTTTTTGCATACTTGTTTGTTACTTTGGGTTAGTCGTTTTGGGTGTCGAGAGTTTCAACACGTGTGAGGGGATGTGTGCGTACATTAAAATTTATATAGATCGTGAGAAAGTGAAGTAATTTCATCTTAGATCCCAAAGAGATTTTCAATGCTTTCTAAACGGCATCAATCGGAGCTTGTTCTTATTCATGTTGTTACTCTTAACTACTTCCCTCTTCTAGATGATGCCTATAATCAATTTCGTCACCGTATCTTCTCTAATGTGACACCAACACCCTATCGTAGACATCCGTATCAGGGGCGTCTAGGACCTGGATAGCATCGGGATGAAATAGCCCATGCAAAACCGAACAGTAAAAACAAAAAAAAACTTGTGTTTTTTGCATACTTGTTTGTTACTTTGGGTTAGTCGTTTTGGGGGTCGAGAGTTTCAACACGTGTGAGGGGATGTGTGCATACACTAAAATTTATATAGATCGTGAGAAAGTGAAGTAATTTCATCTTAGATCCCAAAGAGATTTTCAATGCTTTCTAAACGGCCTCAATCGGAGCTTGTTCTTATTCATGTTGTTACTCTTAACTACTTCCCTCTTCTAGATGATGCCTATAATCAATTTTGTCACCGTATCTTCTCTACCATGACACCAACACCCTATCGTAGACATCCGTATCTGGGGCATCTAGGACCTAGATAGCATCGGGATGAAATAACCCATGCAAAACCGAACAGTAAAAACAAAAAAAAAACTTGTGTTTTTTGCATACTTGTTTGTTACTTTGGGTTAGTCGTTTTGGGGGTCGAGAGTTTCAACACGTGTGAGGGTATGTGTGCGTACATTAAAATTTATGTAGATCGTGAGAAAGTGAAGTAATTTCATCTTAGATCCCAAAGAGATTTTCAATGCTTTCTAAACGGCCTCAATCGGAGCTTGTTCTTATTCATGTTGTTACTCTTAACTACTTCCCTCTTCTAGATGATGCCTATAATCAATTTCGTCACCATATCTTGTCTAATGTGACACCAACACCCTATCGTAGACATCCGTATCAGGGGCGTCTAGGACCTGGATAGCATCGGGATGAAATAGCCCATGCAAAACCGAACAGTAAAAACAAAAAAAAACTTGTGTTTTTTGCATACTTGTTTGTTACTTTGGGTTAGTCGTTTTGGGGGTCGAGAGTTTCAACACGTGTGAGGGGATGTGTGCATACACAAAAATTTATATAGATCGTGAGAAAGTGAAGTAATTTCATCTTAGATCCCAAAGAGATTTTCAATGATTTCTAAACGGCCTCAATCGGAGCTTGTTCTTATTCATGTTGTTACTCTTAACTACTTCCCTCTTCTAGATGATGCCTATAATCAATTTCATCACCGTATCTTCTCTAATGTGACACCAACACCCTATCGTAGACATCCGTATCTGGGGCGTCTAGGACCTGGATAGCATCGGGATGAAATAACCCATGCAAAACCGAACAGTAAAAACAAAAAAAAACTTGTGTTTTTTGCATACTTGTTTGTTACTTTGGGTTAGTCGTTTTGGGGGTCTAGAGTTTCAACACGTGTGAGGGGATGTGTGCGTACACTAAAATTTATATAGATCATGAGAAAGTGAAGTAATTTCATCTTAGATCCCAAAGAGATTTTCAATGCTTTCTAAACGGCCTCAATCGGAGCTTGTTCTTATTAATGTTGTTACTCTTAACTATTTCCCTCTTCTAGATGATGCCTATAATCAATTTCGTCACCGTATCTTCTCTAATGTGACACCAACACCCTATCGTAGACATCCGTATCTGGGGCGTCTAGGACCTGGATAGCATCGGGATGAAATAACCCATGCAAAACCGAACAGTGAAAACAAAAAAAAACTTGTGTTTTTTGCATACTTGTTTGTTACTTTGGGTTAGTCATTTTGGGGGTCTAGAGTTTCAACACGTGTGAGGGGATGTGTGCGTACATTAAAATTTATATAGATCGTGAGAAAGTGAAGTAATTTCATCTTAGATCCCAAAGAGATTTTCAATGCTTTCTAAACGGCCTCAATCGGAGCTTGTTCTTATTCATGTTGTTACTCTTAACTACTTCCCTCTTCTAGATGATGCCTATAATCAATTTCGTCACCATATCTTCTCTAATGTGACACCAACACCCTATCGTAGATATCCGTATCTGGGGTGTCTAGGACCTGGATAGCGTTGGGATGAAATAGCCCATGCAAAACCGAACAGTAAAAACAAAAAAAACTTGTGTTTTTTGCATACTTGTTTGTTACTTTGGGTTAGTCGTTTTGGGGGTCGAGAGTTTCAACACGTGTGAGGGGATGTGTGCATACACTAAAATTTATATAGATCGTGAGAAAGTGAAGTAATTTCATCTTAGATCCCAAAGAGATTTTCAATGCTTTCTAAACGGCCTCAATCGGAGCTTGTTCTTATTCATGTTGTTACTCTTAACTACTTCCCTCTTCTAGATGATGCCTATAATCAATTTCGTCACCGTATCTTCTCTAATGTGACACCAACACCCTATCGTAGACATCCGTATCTGGGGCGTCTAGGACCTAGATAGCATCGGGATGAAATAACCCATGCAAAACCGAACAGTAAAAACAAAAAAAAACTTGTGTTTTTGCATACTTGTTTGTTATTTGGGTTAGTCGTTTTGGATGTCGAGAGTTTCAACACGTGTGAGGGTATGTGTGCGTACATTAAAATTTATATAGATCGTGAGAAAGTGAAGTAATTTCATCTTAGATCCCAAAGAGATTTTCAATGCTTTCTAAACGGCCTCAATCGGAGCTTGTTCTTATTCATATTGTTACTCTTAACTACTTCCCTCTTCTAGATGATGCCTATAATCAATTTCGTCACCGTATCTTCTCTAATGTGACACCAACACCCTATCGTAGACATCTGTATCAGGGGCGTCTAGGACCTGGATAGCATCGGGATGAAATAGCCCATGCAAAACGGAACAGTAAAAACAAAAAAAACTTGTGTTTTTTGCATACTTGTTTGTTACTTTGGGTTAGTCGTTTTGGGGGTCGAGAGTTTCAACACGTGTGAGGGGATGTGTGCATACACTAAAATTTATATAGATCGTGAGAAAGTGAAGTAATTTCATCTTAGATCCCAAAGAGATTTTCAATGCTTTCTAAACGGCCTCAATCGGAGCTTGTTCTTATTCATGTTGTTACTCTTAACTACTTCCCTCTTCTAGATGATGCCTATAATCAATTTCGTCACCGTATCTTCTCTAATGTGACACCAACACCCTATCGTACACATCCGTATCAGGGGCGTCTAGGACCTGGATAGCATCAGGATGAAATAGCCCATGCAAAACCGAACAGTAAAAACAAAAAAAACTTGTGTTTTTTGCATACTTGTTTGTTACTTTGGGTTAGTCGTTTTGCGTGTCGAGAGTTTCAACACGTGTGAGGGTATGTGTGCGTACATTAAAATTTATATAGATCGTGAGAAAGTGAAGTAATTTCATCTTAGATCCCAAAGAGATTTTCAATGCTTTCTAAACGGCCTCAATCGGAGCTTGTTCTTATTCATGTTGTTACTCTTAACTACTTCCCTCTTCTAGATGATGCCTATAATCAATTTCGTCACCGTATCTTCTCTAATGTGACACCAACACCCTATCGTAGACATCCGTATTAGGGGCGTCTAGGACCTGGATAGCATCTGGATGAAATAGCCCATGCAAAACCGAACAGTAAAAACAAAAAAAACTTGTGTTTTTTGCATACTTGTTTGTTACTTTGGGTTAGTCGTTTTGGGGGTCGAGAGTTTCAACACGTGTGAGGGGATGTGTGCATACACTAAAATTTATATAGATCGTGAGAAAGTGAAGTAATTTCATCTTAGATCCCAAAGAGATTTTCAATGCTTTCTAAACGGCCTCAATCGGAGCTTGTTCTTATTCATGTTGTTACTCTTAACTACTTCCCTCTTCTAGATGATGCATATAATCAATTTCGTCACCGTATCTTCTCTAATGTGACACCAACACCCTATCATAGACATCCGTATCTGGGGCGTCTAGGACCTAGATAGCATCGGGATGAAATAACCCATGCAAAACCGAACAGTAAAAACAAAAAAAAAACTTGTGTTTTTTGCATACTTGTTTGTTACTTTGGGTTAGTCGTTTTGGGTGTCGAGAGTTTCAACACGTGTGAGGGGATGTGTGCGTACATTAAAATTTATATAGATCGTGAGAAAGTGAAGTAATTTCATCTTAGATCCCAAAGAGATTTTCAATGCTTTCTAAACGGCATCAATCGGAGCTTGTTCTTATTCATGTTGTTACTCTTAACTACTTCCCTCTTCTAGATGATGCCTATAATCAATTTCGCCACCGTATCTTCTCTAATGTGACACCAACACCCTATCGTAGACATCCGTATCAGGGGCGTCTAGGACCTGGATAGCATCGGGATGAAATAGCTCATGCAAAACCGAACAGTAAAAACAAAAAAAACTTGTGTTTTTTGCATACTTGTTTGTTACTTTGGGTTAGTCGTTTTGGGGGTCGAGAGTTTCAACACGTGTGAGGGGATGTGTGCATACACTAAAATTTATATAGATCGTGAGAAAGTGAAGTAATTTCATCTTAGATCCCAAAGAGATTTTCAATGCTTTCTAAACGGCCTCAATCGGAGCTTGTTCTTATTCATGTTGTTACTCTTAACTACTTCCCTCTTCTAGATGATGCCTATAATCAATTTCGTCACCGTATCTTCTCTAATGTGACACCAACACCCTATCATAGACATCCGTATCTGGGGCGTCTAGGACCTAGATAGCATCGGGATGAAATAACCCATGCAAAACCGAACAGTAAAAACAAAAAAAAAACTTGTGGTTTTTGCATACTTGTTCGTTACTTTGGGTTAGTCGTTTTGGGGGTCGAGAGTTTCAACACGTGTGAGGGGATGTGTGCGTACACTAAAATTTATATAGATCGTGAGAAAGTGAAGTAATTTCATCTTAGATCCCAAAGAGATTTTCAATGCTTTCTAAACGGCCTCAATCGGAGCTTGTTCTTATTCATGTTGTTACTCTTAACTACTTCCCTCTTCTAGATGATGCCTATAATCAATTTCGTCACCGTATCTTCTCTAATGTGACACCAACACCCTATCGTAGACATCCGTATCAGGGGCGTCTAGGACCTGGATAGCATCGGGATGAAATAGCCCATGCAAAACCGAACAGTAAAAACAAAAAAAACTTGTGTTTTTTGCATACTTGTTTGTTACTGTGGGTTAGTCATTTTGGGGGTCGAGAATTTCAACACGTGTGAGGGGATGTGTGCGTACATTAAAATTTATATAGATCGTGAGAAAGTGAAGTAATTTCATCTTAGATCCCCAAGAGATTTTCAATGCTTTCTAAACGGCCTCAATCGGAGCTTGTTCTTATTCATATTGTTACTCTTAACTACTTCCCTCTTCTAGATGATGCCTATAATCAATTTCGTCACCGTATCTTCTCTAATGTGACACCAATACCCTATCGTAGACATCCGTATCAGGGGCGTCTAGGACCTGGATAGCATCGGGATGAAATAGCCCATGCAAAACCGAACAGTAAAAACAAAAAAACTTGTGTTTTTTGCATACTTGTTTGTTACTTTGGGTTAGTCGTTTTGGGGGTCGAGAGTTTCAACACGTGTGAGGGGATGTGTGCATACACTAAAATTTATATAGATCGTGAGAAAGTGAAGTAATTTCATCTTAGATCCCAAAGAGATTTTCAATGCTTTCTAAACGGCCTCAATCGGAGCTTGTTCTTATTCATGTTGTTACTCTTAACTACTTCCCTCTTCTAGATGATGCCTATAATCAATTTCGTCACCGTATCTTCTCTAATGTGACACCAACACCCTATCGTAGACATCCGTATCAGGGGCGTCTAGGACCTGGATAGCATCGGGATGAAATAGCCCATGCAAAACCGAACAGTAAAAACAAAAAAAACTTGTGTTTTTTGCATACTTGTTTGTTACTTTGGGTTAGTCGTTTTGCGTGTCGAGAGTTTCAACACGTGTGAGGGTATGTGTGCGTACATTAAAATTTATATAGATCGTGAGAAAGTGAAGTAATTTCATCTTAGATCCCAAAGAGATTTTCAATGCTTTCTAAACGGCCTCAATCGGAGCTTGTTCTTATTCATGTTGTTACTCTTAACTACTTCCCTCTTCTAGATGATTCCTATAATCAATTTCGTCACCGTATCTTCTCTAATGTGACACCAACACCCTATCGTAGACATCCGTATCAGGGGCGTCTAGGACCTGGATAGCATCGGGATGAAATAGCCCATGCAAAACCGAACAGTAAAAACAAAAAAAACTTGTGTTTTTTGCATACTTGTTTGTTACTTTGGGTTAGTCATTTTGGGGGTCGAGAGTTTCAACACGTGTGAGGGGATGTGTGCGTACACTAAAATTTATATAGATCGTGAGAAAGTAAAGTAATTTCATCTTAGATCCCAAAGAGATTTTCAATGCTTTCTAAACGGCCTCAATCGGAGCTTGTTCTTATTCATGTTGTTACTCTTAACTACTTCCCTCTTCTAGATGATGCCTATAATCAATTTCATCACCGTATCTTCTCTAATGTGACACCAACACCCTATCGTAGACATCCGTATCAGGGGCGTCTAGGACCTGGATAGCATCGGGATGAAATAGCCCATGCAAAATCGAACAGTAAAAACAAAAAAAACTTGTGTTTTTTGCATACTTGTTTGTTACTTTGGGTTAGTCGTTTTGGGGGTCGAGAGTTTCAACACGTGTGAGGGGATGTGTGCATACACTAAAATTTATATAGATCGTGAGAAAGTGAAGTAATTTCATCTTAGATCCCAAAGAGATTTTCAATGCTTTCTAAACGGCCTCAATCGGAGCTTGTTCTTATTCATGTTGTTACTCTTAACTACTTCCCTCTTCTAGATGATGCCTATAATCAATTTCGTCACCGTATCTTCTCTAATGTGACACCAACACCCTATCGTAGACATCCGTATCAGGGGCGTCTAGGACCTGGATAGCATCGGGATGAAATAGCCCATGCAAAACCGAACAGTAAAAACAAAAAAACTTGTGTTTTTTGCATACTTGTTTGTTACTTTGGGTTAGTCATTTTGGGGGTCGAGAGTTTCAACACGTGTGAGGGGATGTGTGCGTACACTAAAATTTATATAGATCATGAGAAAGTGAAGTAATTTCATCTTAGATACCAAAGAGATTTTCAATGCTTTCTAAACGGCCTCAATCGGAGCTTGTTCTTATTCATGTTGTTACTCTTAACTACTTCCCTCTTCTAGATGATGCCTATAATCAATTTCATCACCGTATCTTCTCTAATGTGACACCAACACCCTATCGTAGACATCCGTATCAGGGGCGTCTAGGACCTGGATAGCATCGGGATGAAATAGCCCATGCAAAATCGAACAAGAAAAACAAAATAACTTGTGTCTTTTGCATACTTGTTTGTTACTTTGGGTTAGTCGTTTTGGGGGTCGAGAGTTTCAACACGTGTGAGGGGATGTGTGCATACACTAAAATTTATATAGATCGTGAGAAAGTGAAGTAATTTCATCTTAGATCCCAAAGAGATTTTCAATGCTTTCTAAACGGCCTCAATCGGAGCTTGTTCTTATTCATGTTGTTACTCTTAACTACTTCCCTCTTCTAGATGATGCCTATAATCAATTTCGTCACCGTATCTTCTCTAATGTGACACCAACACCCTATCGTAGACATCCGTATCTGGGGCGTCTAGGACCTAGATAGCATCGGGATGAAATAACCCATGCAAAACCGAACAGTAAAAACAAAAAAAACTTGTGTTTTTTGCATACTTGTTTGTTACTTTGGGTTAGTCGTTTTGCGTGTCGAGAGTTTCAACACGTGTGAGGGTATGTGTGCGTACATTAAAATTTATATAGATCGTGAGAAAGTGAAGTAATTTCATCTTAGATCCCAAAGAGATTTTCAATGCTTTCTAAACGGCCTCAATCGGAGCTTGTTCTTATTCATGTTGTTACTCTTAACTACTTCCCTCTTCTAGATGATGCCTATAATCAATTTCATCACCGTATCTTCTCTAATGTGACACCAACACCCTATCGTAGACATCCGTATCAGGGGCGTCTAGGACCTGGATAGCATCGGGATGAAATAGCCCATGCAAAACCGAACAGTAAAAACAAAAAAAAACTTGTGTTTTTTGCATACTTGTTTGTTACTTTGGGTTAGTCGTTTTGGGGGTCGAGAGTTTCAACACGTGTGAGGGGATGTGTGCATACACTAAAATTTATATAGATCGTGAGAAAGTGAAGTAATTTCATCTTAGATCCCAAAGAGATTTTCAATGCTTTCTAAACGGCCTCAATCGGAGCTTGTTCTTATTCATGTTGTTACTCTTAACTACTTCCCTCTTCTAGATGATGCCTATAATCAATTTCGTCACCGTATCTTCTCTAATGTGACACCAACACCCTATCATAGACATCCGTATCTGGGGCGTCTAGGACCTAGATAGCATCGGGATGAAATAACCCATGCAAAACCGAACAGTAAAAACAAAAAAAAAACTTGTGTTTTTTGCATACTTGTTTGTTACTTTGGGTTAGTCGTTTTGCGTGTCGAGAGTTTCAACACGTGTGAGGGGATGTGTGCGTACATTAAAATTTATATAGATCGTGAGAAAGTGAAGTAATTTCATCTTAGATCCCAAAGAGATTTTCAATGCTTTCTAAACGGCCTCAATCGGAGCTTGTTCTTATTCATGTTGTTACTCTTAACTACTTCCCTCTTCTAGATGATGCCTATAATCAATTTCGTCACCGTATCTTCTCTAATGTGACACCAACACCCTATCGTAGACATCCGTATCAGGGGCGTCTAGGACCTGGATAGCATCGGGATGAAATAGCCCATGCAAAACCGAACAGTAAAAACAAAAAAAACTTGTGTTTTTTGCATACTTGTTTGTTACTGTGGGTTAGTCATTTTGGGGGTCGAGAGTTTCAACACATGTGAGGGGATGTGTGCGTACATTAAAATTTATATAGATCGTGAGAAAGTGAAGTAATTTCATCTTAGATCCCCAAGAGATTTTCAATGCTTTCTAAACGGCCTCAATCGGAGCTTGTTCTTATTCATGTTGTTACTCTTAACTACTTCCCTCTTCTAGATGATGCCTATAATCAATTTTGTCACCGTATCTTCTCTAATGTGACACCAACACCCTATCGTAGACATCCGTATCTGGGGCGTCTAGGACCTGGATAGCATCGGGATAAAATAGCCCATGCAAAACCGAACAGTAAAAACAAAAAAAACTTGTGGTTTTTGCATACTTGTTCGTTACTTTGGGTTAGTCGTTTTGGGGGTCGAGAGTTTCAACACGTGTGAGGGGATGTGTGCATACATTAAAATTTATATAGATCGTGAGAAAGTGAAGTAATTTCATCTTAGATCCCAAAGAGATTTTCAATGCTTTTCTAAACGGCCTCAATCGGAGCTTGTTCTTATTCATGTTGTTACTCTTAACTACTTCCCTCTTCTAGATGATGCCTATAATCAATTTCGTCACCGTATCTTCTCTAATGTGACACCAACACCCTATCGTAGACATCCGTATCTGGGGCGTCTAGGACCTAGATAGCATCGGGATGAAATAACCCATGCAAAACCGAACAGTAAAAACAAAAAAAAACTTGTGTTTTTTGCATACTTGTTTGTCACTTTGGGTTAGTCGTTTTGGATGTCGAGAGTTTCAACACGTGTGAGGGGATGTGTGCGTACATTAAAATTTATATAGATCGTGAGAAAGTGAAGTAATTTCATCTTAGATCCCCAAGAGATTTTCAATGCTTTCTAAACGGCCTCAATCGGAGCTTGTTCTTATTCATGTTGTTACTCTTAACTACTTCCCTCTTCTAGATGATGCCTATAATCAATTTCGTCACCGTATCTTCTCTAATGTGACACCAACACCCTATCGTAGACATCCGTATCTGGGGCGTCTAGGACCTGGATAGCATCGGGATGAAATAGCCCATGCAAAACCGAACAGTAAAAAACAAAAAAAACTTGTGTTTTTTGCATACTTGTTCGTTACTTTGGGTTAGTCGTTTTGGGGGTCGAGAGTTTCAACACGTGTGAGGGGATGTGTGCATACACTAAAATTTATATAGATCATGAGAAAGTGAAGTAATTTCATCTTAGATCCCAAAGAGATTTTCAATGCTTTCTAAACGGCCTCAATCGGAGCTTGTTCTTATTCATGTTGTTACTCTTAACTACTTCCCTCTTCTAGATGATGCCTATAATCAATTTCGTCACCGTATCTTCTCTAATGTGACACCAACACCCTATCGTAGACATCCTCTAGGACCTGGATAGCATCGGGATGAAATAGCCCATGCAAAACCGAACAGTAAAAACAAAAAAAACTTGTGTTTTTTGCATACTTGTTTGTTACTTTGGGTTAGTCGTTTTGGGGGTCGAGAGTTTCAACACGTGTGAGGGTATGTGTGCGTACATTAAAATTTATATAGATCGTGATAAAGTGAAGTAATTTCATCTTAGATCCCAAAGAGATTTTCAATGCTTTCTAAACGGCCTCAATCGGAGCTTGTTCTTATTCATGTTGTTACTCTTAACTACTTCCCTCTTCTAGATGATGCCTATAATCAATTTCGTCACCGTATCTTCTCTAATGTGACACCAACACCCTATCGTAGACATCCGGATCGGGCGTATAGGACCTGGATAGCATCGGGATGAAATAGCCCATGCAAAACCGAACAGTAAAAAACAAAAAAAACTTGTGTTTTTTGCATACTTGTTTGTTACTTTGGGTTAGTCGTTTTGGGGGTCGAGAGTTTCAACACGTGTGAGGGGATGTGTCCATACACTAAAATTTATATAGATCGTGAGAAAGTGAAGTAATTTCATCTTAGATCCCAAAGAGATTTTCAATGCTTTCTAAACGGCCTCAATCGGAGCTTGTTCTTATTCATGTTGTTACTCTTAACTACTTCCCTCTTCTAGATGATGCCTATAATCAATTTCGTCACCGTATCTTCTCTAATGTGACACCAACACCCTATCGTAGACATCCGTATCAGGGGCGTCTAGGACCTGGATAGCATCGGGATGAAATAGCCCATGCAAAACCGAACAGTAAAAACAAAAAAAAACTTGTGTTTTTTGCATACTTGTTTGTTACTTTGGGTTAGTCGTTTTGGGGGTCGAGAGTTTCAACACGTGTGAGGGGATGTGTGCATACACTAAAATTTATATAGATCATGAGAAAGTGAAGTAATTTCATCTTAGATCCCAAAGAGATTTTCAATGCTTTCTAAACGGCCTCAATCGGAGCTTGTTCTTATTCATGTTGTTACTCTTAACTACTTCCCTCTTCTAGATGATGCCTATAATCAATTTCGTCACCGTATCTTCTCTAATGTGACACCAACACCCTATCGTAGACATCCGTCTCAGGGGCGTCTAGGACCTGGATAGCATCGGGATGAAATAGCCCATGCAAAACCGAACAGTAAAAACAAAAAAAACTTGTGTTTTTTGCATACTTGTTTGTTACTTTGGGTTAGTCGTTTTGGGGGTCGAGAGTTTCAACACGTGTGAGGGTATGTGTCCATACACTAAAATTTATATAGATCGTGAGAAAGTGAAGTAATTTCATCTTAGATCCCAAAGAGATTTTCAATGCTTTCTAAACGGCCTCAATCGGAGCTTGTTCTTATTCATGTTGTTACTCTTAACTACTTCCCTCTTCTGGATGATGCCTATAATCAATTTCGTCACCGTATCTTCTCTAATGTGACACCAACACCCTATCGTAGACATCCGTATCAGGGGCGTCTAGGACCTGGATAGCATCGGGATGAAATAGCCCATGCAAAACCGAACAGTAAAAAAAAAAAAAACTTGTGTTTTTTGCATACTTGTTTGTTACTTTGGGTTAGTCGTTTTGGGGGTCGAGAGTTTCAACACGTGTGAGGGGATGTGTGCATACACTAAAATTTATATAGATCATGAGAAAGTGAAGTAATTTCATCTTAGATCCCAAAGAGATTTTCAATGCTTTCTAAACGGCCTCAATCGGAGCTTGTTCTTATTCATGTTGTTACTCTTAACTACTTCCCTCTTCTAGATGATGCCTATAATCAATTTCGTCACCGTATCTTCTCTAATGTGACACCAACACCCTATCGTAGACATCCGTATCTGGGGCGTCTAGGACCTGGATAGCATCGGGATGAAATAGCCCATGCAAAACCGAACAGTAAAAACAAAAAAAACTTGTGTTTTTTGCATACTTGTTTGTTACTTTGGGTTAGTCGTTTTGGGGGTCGAGAGTTTCAACACGTGTGAGGGTATGTGTGCGTACATTAAAATTTATATAGATCGTGATAAAGTGAAGTAATTTCATCTTAGATCCCAAAGAGATTTTCAATGCTTTCTAAACGGCCTCAATCGGAGCTTGTTCTTATTCATGTTGTTACTCTTAACTACTTCCCTCTTCTAGATGATGCCTATAATCAATTTCGTCACCGTATCTTCTCTAATGTGACACCAACACCCTATCGTAGACATCCGTATCAGGGGCGTCTAGGACCTGGATAGCATCGGGATGAAATAGCCCATGCAAAACCGAACAGTAAAAAACAAAAAAAACTTGTGTTTTTTGCATACTTGTTTGTTACTTTGGGTTAGTCGTTTTGGGGGTCGAGAGTTTCAACACGTGTGAGGGGATGTGTGCATACACTAAAATTTATATAGATCATGAGAAAGTGAAGTAATTTCATCTTAGATCCCAAAGAGATTTTCAATGCTTTCTAAACGGCCTCAATCGGAGCTTGTTCTTATTCATGTTGTTACTCTTAACTACTTCCCTCTTCTAGATGATGCCTATAATCAATTTCGTCACCGTATCTTCTCTAATGTGACACCAACACCCTATCGTAGACATCCGTATCGGGGGCGTCTAGGACCTGGATAGCATCGGGATGAAATAGCCCATGCAAAACCGAACAGTAAAAACAAAAAAAACTTGTGTTTTTTGCATACTTGTTTGTTACTTTGGGTTAGTCGTTTTGGGGGTCGAGAGTTTCAACACGTGTGAGGGTATGTGTGCGTACATTAAAATTTATATAGATCGTGATAAAGTGAAGTAATTTCATCTTAGATCCCAAAGAGATTTTCAATGCTTTCTAAACGGCCTCAATCGGAGCTTGTTCTTATTCATGTTGTTACTCTTAACTACTTCCCTCTTCTAGATGATGCCTATAATCAATTTCGTCACCGTATCTTCTCTAATGTGACACCAACACCCTATCGTAGACATCCGTATCGGGCGTCTAGGACCTGGATAGCATCGGGATGAAATAGCCCATGCAAAACCGAACAGTAAAAACAAAAAAAACTTGTGTTTTTTGCATACTTGTTTGTTACTTTGGGTTAGTCGTTTTGGGGGTCGAGAGTTTCAACACGTGTGAGGGGATGTGTGCGTACACTAAAATTTATATAGATCGTGAGAAAGTGAAGTAATTTCATCTTAGATCCCAAAGATATTTTCAATGCTTTCTAAACGGCCTCAATCGGAGCTTGTTCTTATTCATGTTGTTACTCTTAACTACTTCCCTCTTCTAGATGATGCCTATAATCAATTTCGTCACCGTATCTTCTCTAATGTGACACCAACACCCTATCGTAGACATCCGTATCTGGGGCGTCTAGGACCTAGATAGCATCGGGATGAAATAACCCATGCAAAACCGAACAGTAAAAACAAAAAAAAAACTTGTGTTTTTTGCATACTTGTTTGTTACTTTGGGTTAGTCGTTTTGGGTGTCGAGAGTTTCAACACGTGTGAGGGTATGTGTGCGTACATTAAAATTTATATAGATCGTGAGAAAGTGAAGTAATTTCATCTTAGATCCCAAAGAGATTTTCAATGCTTTCTAAACGGCCTCAATCGGAGCTTGTTCTTATTCATGTTGTTACTCTTAACTACTTCCCTCTTCTAGATGATGCCTATAATCAATTTCGTCACCGTATCTTCTCTAATGTGACACCAACACCCTATCGTAGACATCCGTATCAGGGGCGTCTAGGACCTGGATAGCATCGGGATGAAATAGCCCATGCAAAACCGAACAGTAAAAACAAAAAAAACTTGTGTTTTTTGCATACTTGTTTGTTACTTTGGGTTAGTCGTTTTGGGGGTCGAGAGTTTCAACACGTGTGAGGGGATGTGTGCATACACTAAAATTTATATAGATCGTGAGAAAGTGAAGTAATTTCATCTTAGATCCCAAAGAGATTTTCAATGCTTTCTAAACTGCCTCAATCGGAGCTTGTTCTTATTCATGTTGTTACTCTTAACTACTTCCCTCTTCTAGATGATGCCTATAATCAATTTCGTCACCGTATCTTCTCTAATGTGACACCAACACCCTATCGTAGACATCCGTATCAGGGGCGTCTAGGACCTGGATAGCATCGGGATGAAATAGCCCATGCATAACCGAACAGTAAAAACAAAAAAAACTTGTGTTTTTTGCATACTTGTTTGTTACTTTGGGTTAGTCGTTTCGGGTGTCGAGAGTTTCAACACGTGTGAGGGTATGTGTGCGTACATTAAAATTTATATAGATCGTGAGAAAGTGAAGTAATTTCATCTTAGATCCCAAAGAGATTTTCAATGCTTTCTAAACGGCCTCAATCGGAGCTTGTTCTTATTCATGTTGTTACTCTTAACTACTTCCCTCTTCTAGATGATGCCTATAATCAATTTCGTTACCGTATCTTCTCTAATGTGACACCAACACCCTATCGTAGACATCCGTATCAGGGGCGTCTAGGACCTTGATAGCATCGGGATGAAATAGCCCATGCAAAACCGAACAGTAAAAACAAAAAAAACTTGTGTTTTTTGCATACTTGTTTGTTACTTTGGGTTAGTCGTTTTGGGGGTCGAGAGTTTCAACACGTGTGAGGGGATGTGTGCGTACATTAAAATTTATATAGATCGTGAGAAAGTGAAGTAATTTCATCTTAGATCCCCAAGAGATTTTCAATGCTTTCTAAACGGCCTCAATCGGAGCTTGTTCTTATTCATGTTGTTACTCTTAACTACTTCCCTCTTCTAGATGATGCCTATAATCAATTTCGTCACCGTATCTTCTCTAATGTGACACCAACACCCTATCGTAGACATCCGTATCTGGGGCGTCTAGGACCTGGATAGCATCGGGATGAAATAGCCCATGCAAAACCGAACAGTAAAAACAAAAAAAACTTGTGGTTTTTGCATACTTGTTTGTTACTTTAGGTTAGTCGTTTTGGGGGTCGAGAGTTTCAACACGTGTGAGGGGATGTGTGCATACACTAAAATTTATATAGATCGTGAGAAAGTGAAGTAATTTCATCTTAGATCCCAAAGAGATTTTCAATGCTTTCTAAACGGTCTCAATCGGAGCTTGTTCTTATTCATGTTGTTACTCTTAACTACTTCCCTCTTCTAGATGATGCCTATAATCAATTTCGTCACCGTATCTTCTCTAATGTGACACCAACACCCTATCGTAGACATCCGTATCTGGGGCGTCTAGGACCTAGATAGCATCGGGATGAAATAACCCATGCAAAACCGAACAGTAAAAACAAAAAAAAGCCTTGTGTTTTTTGCATACTTGTTTGTTACTTTGGGTTAGTCATTTTGGGTGTCGAGAGTTTCAACACGTGTGAGGGTATGTGTGCGTACATTAAAATTTATATAGATCGTGAGAAAGTGAAGTAATTTCATCTTAGATCCCAAAGAGATTTTCAATGCTTTCTAAACGGCCTCAATCGGAGCTTGTTCTTATTCATGTTGTTACTCTTAACTACTTCCCTCTTCTAGATGATGCCTATAATCAATTTCGTCACCGTATCTTCTCTAATGTGACACCAACACCCTATCGTAGACATCCGTATCTGGGGCGTCTAGGACCTGGATAGCATCGGGATGAAATAACCCATGCAAAACCGAACAGTAAAAACAAAAAAAAAACTTGTGTTTTTTGCATACTTGTTTGTTACTTTGGGTTAGTCGTTTTGGGGGTCTAGAGTTTCAACACGTGTGAGGGGATGTGTGCGTACACTAAAATTTATATAGATCGTGAGAAAGTGAAGTAATTTCATCTTAGATCCCAAAGAGATTTTCAATGCTTTCTAAACGGCCTAAATCGGAGCTTGTTCTTATTCATGTTGTTACTCTTAACTATTTCCCTCTTCTAGATGATGCCTATAATCAATTTCGTCACCGTATCTTCTCTAATGTGACACCAACACCCTATCGTGAACATCCGTATCAGGCGTCTAGGACCTGGATAGCATCGGGATGAAATAGCCCATGCAAAACCGAACAGTAAAAACAAAAAAAAGCCTTGTGTTTTTTGCATACTTGTTTGTTACTTTGGGTTAGTCATTTTGGAGTGTCGAGTTTCAACACGTGTGAGGGTATGTGTGCGTACATTAAAATTTATATAGATCGTGAGAAAGTGAAGTAATTTCATCTTAGATCCCAAAGAGATTTTCAATGCTTTCTAAACGGCCTCAATCGGAGCTTGTTCTTATTCATGTTGTTACTCTTAACTACTTCCCTCTTCTAGATGATGCCTATAATCAATTTCGTCACCGTATCTTCTCTAATGTGACACCAACACCCTATCGTAGACATCCGTATCTGGGGCGTCTAGGACCTGGATAGCATCGGGATGAAATAACCCATGCAAAACCGAACAGTAAAAACAAAAAAAAACTTGTGTTTTTTGCATACTTGTTGTTAGTTTTGGTTAGTCGTTTTGGGGGTCTAGAGTTTCAACACGTGTGAGGGGATGTGTGCGTACACTAAAATTTATATAGATCGTGAGAAAGTGAAGTAATTTCATCTTAGATCCCAAAGAGATTTTCAATGCTTTCTAAACGGCCTAAATCGGAGCTTGTTCTTATTCATGTTGTTACTCTTAACTATTTCCCTCTTCTAGATGATGCCTATAATCAATTTCGTCACCGTATCTTCTCTAATGTGACACCAACACCCTATCGTAGACATCCGTATATTGGGCGTCTAGGACCTGGATAGCATCGGGATGAAATAACCCATGCAAAACCGAACAGTAAAAACAAAAAAAAAACTTGTGTTTTTTGCATACTTGTTTGTTACTTTGGGTTAGTCGTTTTGGGGGTCGAGAGTTTCAACACGTGTGAGGGGATGTGTGCATACACTAAAATTTATATAGATCGTGAGAAAGTGAAGTAATTTCATCTTAGATCCCAAAGAGATTTTCAATGCTTTCTAAACGGCCTCAATCGGAGCTTGTTCTTATTCATGTTGTTACTCTGAACTACTTCCCTCTTCTAGATGATGCCTATAATCAATTTTGTCACCGTATCTTCTCTAATGTGACACCAACACCCTATCGTAGACATCCGTATCTGGGGCGTCTAGGACCTAGATAGCATCGGGATGAAATAACCCATGCAAAACCGAACAGTAAAAACAAAAAAAAGCCTTGTGTTTTTTGCATACTTGTTTGTTACTTTGGGTTAGTCGTTTTGGGTGTCGAGAGTTTCAACACGTGTGAGGGTATGTGTGCGTACATTAAAATTTATATAGATCGTGAGAAAGTGAAGTAATTTCATCTTAGATCCCAAAGAGATTTTCAATGCTTTCTAAACGGCCTCAATCGGAGCTTGTTCTTATTCATGTTGTTACTCTTAACTACTTCCCTCTTCTAGATGATGCCTATAATCAATTTCGTCACCGTATCTTCTCTAATGTGACACCAACACCCTATCGTAGACATCCGTATCTGGGGCGTCTAGGACCTGGATAGCATCAGGATGAAATAACCCATGCAAAACCGAACAGTAAAAACAAAAAAAAACTTGTGATTTTTGCATACTTGTTTGTTACTTTGGGTTAGTCGTTTTGGGGGTCTAGAGTTTCAACACGTGTGAGGGGATGTGTGCGTACACTAAAATTTATATAGATCGTGAGAAAGTGAAGTAATTTCATCTTAGATCCCAAAGAGATTTTCAATGCTTTCTAAACGGCCTAAATCGGAGCTTGTTCTTATTCATGTTGTTACTCTTAACTACTTCCCTCTTCTAGATGATGCCTATAATCAATTTCGTCACCGTATCTTCTCTAATGTGACACCAACACCCTATCGTAGACATCCGTATATGGGGCGTCTAGGACCTGGATAGCATCGGGATGAAATAGCCCATGCAAAACCGAACAGTAAAAACAAAAAAAACTTGTGGTTTTTGCATACTTGTTTGTTACTTTAGGTTAGTCGTTTTGGGGGTCGAGAGTTTCAACACGTGTGAGGGGATGTGTGCATACACTAAAATTTATATAGATCGTGAGAAAGTGAAGTAATTTCATCTTAGATCCCAAAGAGATTTTCAATGCTTTCTAAACGGTCTCAATCGGAGCTTGTTCTTATTCATGTTGTTACTCTTAACTACTTCCCTCTTCTAGATGATGCCTATAATCAATTTCATCACCGTATCTTCTCTAATGTGACACCAACACCCTATCGTAGACATCCGTATCTGGGGCGTCTAGGACCTGGATAGCATCGGGATGAAATAACCCATGCAAAACCGAACAGTAAAAACAAAAAAAAACTTGTGTTTTTTGCATACTTGTTTGTTACTTTGGGTTAGTCGTTTTGGGGGTCTAGAGTTTCAACACGTGTGAGGGGATGTGTGCGTACACTAAAATTTATATAGATCGTGAGAAAGTGAAGTAATTTCATCTTAGATCCCAAAGAGATTTTCAATGCTTTCTAAACGGCCTAAATCGGAGCTTGTTCTTATTCATGTTGTTACTCTTAACTACTTCCCTCTTCTAGATGATGCCTATAATCAATTTCGTCACCGTATCTTCTCTAATGTGACACCAACACCCTATCGTAGACATCCGTATCTGGGGCGTCTAGGACCTGGATAGCATCGGGATGAAATAGCCCATGCAAAACCGAACAGTAAAAACAAAAAAAACTTGTGGTTTTTGCATACTTGTTTGTTACTTTAGGTTAGTCGTTTTGGGGGTCGAGAGTTTCAACACGTGTGAGGGGATGTGTGCATACACTAAAATTTATATAGATCGTGAGAAAGTGAAGTAATTTCATCTTAGATCCCAAAGAGATTTTCAATGCTTTCTAAACGGTCTCAATCGGAGCTTGTTCTTATTCATGTTGTTACTCTTAACTACTTCCCTCTTCTAGATGATGCCTATAATCAATTTCGTCACCGTATCTTCTCTAATGTGACACCAACACCCTATCGTAGACATCCGTATCTGGTGCGTCTAGGACATAGATATCATCGGGATGAAATAACCCATGCAAAACCGAACAGTAAAAACAAAAAAAAGCCTTGTGTTTTTTGCATACTTGTTTGTTACTTTGGGTTAGTCATTTTGGGTGTCGAGAGTTTCAACACGTGTGAGGGTATGTGTGCGTACATTAAAATTTATATAGATCGTGAGAAAGTGAAGTAATTTCATCTTAGATCCCAAAGAGATTTTCAATGCTTTCTAAACGGCCTCAATCGGAGCTTGTTCTTATTCATGTTGTTACTCTTAACTACTTCCCTCTTCTAGATGATGCCTATAATCAATTTCGTCACCGTATCTTCTCTAATGTGACACCAACACCCTATCGTAGACATCCGTATCTGGGGCGTCTAGGACCTGGATAGCATCGGGATGAAATAACCCATGCAAAACCCCAAAGTAAAAACAAAAAAAAACTTGTGTTTTTTGCATACTTGTTTGTTACTTTGGGTTAGTCGTTTTGGGGGTCTAGAGTTTCAACACGTGTGAGGGGATGTGTGCGTACACTAAAATTTATATAGATCGTGAGAAAGTGAAGTAATTTCATCTTAGATCCCAAAGAGATTTTCAATGCTTTCTAAACGGCCTAAATCGGAGCTTGTTCTTATTCATGTTGTTACTCTTAACTACTTCCCTCTTCTAGATGATGCCTATAATCAATTTCGTCACCGTATCTTCTCTAATGTGACACCAACACCCTATAAAGTGAACATCCGTGTCTGGGGCGTCTAGGACCTGGATAGCATCGGGATGAAATAGCCCATGCAAAACCGAACAGTAAAAACAAAAAATACGTGTGGTTTTGCATACTTGTTTGTTACTTTAGGTTAGTCGTTTGGGGGTCGAGAGTTTCAACACGTGTGAGGGGATGTGTGCATACACTAAAATTTATATAGATCGTGAGAAAGTGAAGTAATTTCATCTTAGATCCCAAAGAGATTTTCAATGCTTTCTAAACGGTCTCAATCGGAGCTTGTTCTTATTCATGTTGTTACTCTTAACTACTTCCCTCTTCTAGATGATGCCTATAATCAATTTCGTCACCGTATCTTCTCTAATGTGACACCAACACCCTATCGTAGACATCCGTATCTGGGGCGTCTAGGACCTAGATAGCATCGGGATGAAATAACCCATGCAAAACCGAACAGTAAAAACAAAAAAAAGCCTTGTGTTTTTTGCATACTTGTTTGTTACTTTGGGTTAGTCATTTTGGGTGTCGAGTTTCAACACGTGTGAGGGTATGTGTGCGTACATTAAAATTTATATAGATCGTGAGAAAGTGAAGTAATTTCATCTTAGATCCCAAAGAGATTTTCAATGCTTTCTAAACGGCCTCAATCGGAGCTTGTTCTTATTCATGTTGTTACTCTTAACTACTTCCCTCTTCTAGATGATGCCTATAATCAATTTCGTCACCGTATCTTCTCTAATGTGACACCAACACCCTATCGTAGACATCCGTATACGGGCGTCTAGGACCTGGATAGCATCGGGATGAAATAACCCATGCAAAACCGAACGGTAAAAACAAAAAAAAAACTTGTGTTTTTTGCTTTCTTTTTAGTTAGTTTGGGTTAGTCGATTTTGGGGTCTAGAGTTTCAACACGTGTGAGGGGATGTGTGCGTACACTAAAATTTATATAGATCGTGAGAAAGTGAAGTAATTTCATCTTAGATCCCAAAGAGATTTTCAATGCTTTCTAAACGGCCTAAATCGGAGCTTGTTCTTATTCATGTTGTTACTCTTAACTACTTCCCTCTTCTAGATGATGCCTATAATCAATTTCGTCACCGTATCTTCTCTAATGTGACACCAACACCCTATCGTAGACATCCGTATCTGGGGCGTCTAGGACCTGGATAGCATCGGGATGAAATAGCCCATGCAAAACCGAACAGTAAAAACAAAAAAAACTTGTGGTTTTTGCATACTTGTTTGTTACTTTAGGTTAGTCGTTTTGGGGGTCGAGAGTTTCAACACGTGTGAGGGGATGTGTGCATACACTAAAATTTATATAGATCGTGAGAAAGTGAAGTAATTTCATCTTAGATCCCAAAGAGATTTTCAATGCTTTCTAAACGGTCTCAATCGGAGCTTGTTCTTATTCATGTTGTTACTCTTAACTACTTCCCTCTTCTAGATGATGCCTATAATCAATTTCGTCACCGTATCTTCTCTAATGTGACACCAACACCCTATCGTAGACATCCGTATATCGGGCGTCTAGGACCTAGATAGCATCGGGATGAAATAACCCATGCAAAACCGAACAGTAAAAACAAAAAAAAGCCTTGTGTTTTTTGCATACTTGTTTGTTACTTTGGGTTAGTCATTTTGGGTGTCGAGAGTTTCAACACGTGTGAGGGTATGTGTGCGTACATTAAAATTTATATAGATCGTGAGAAAGTGAAGTAATTTCATCTTAGATCCCAAAGAGATTTTCAATGCTTTCTAAACGGCCTCAATCGGAGCTTGTTCTTATTCATGTTGTTACTCTTAACTACTTCCCTCTTCTAGATGATGCCTATAATCAATTTCGTCACCGTATCTTCTCTAATGTGACACCAACACCCTATCGTAGACATCCGTATCTGGGCGTCTAGGACCTGGATAGCATCGGGATGAAATAACCCATGCAAAACCGAACAGTAAAAACAAAAAAAAAACTTGTGTTTTTTGCATACTTGTTTGTTACTTTGGGTTAGTCGTTTTGGGGGTCTAGAGTTTCAACACGTGTGAGGGGATGTGTGCGTACACTAAAATTTATATAGATCGTGAGAAAGTGAAGTAATTTCATCTTAGATCCCAAAGAGATTTTCAATGCTTTCTAAACGGCCTAAATCGGAGCTTGTTCTTATTCATGTTGTTACTCTTAACTATTTCCCTCTTCTAGATGATGCCTATAATCAATTTCGTCACCGTATCTTCTCTAATGTGACACCAACACCCTATCGTAGACATCCGTATCTGGGGCGTCTAGGACCTGGATAGCATCGGGATGAAATAACCCATGCAAAACCGAACAGTAAAAACAAAAAAAAACTTGTTTTTTGCATAATTGTTTGTTACTTTGGGTTAGTCGTTTTGGGGGTCGAGAGTTTCAACACGTGTGAGGGGATGTGTGCATACACTAAAATTTATATAGATCGTGAGAAAGTGAAGTAATTTCATCTTAGATCCCAAAGAGATTTTCAATGCTTTCTAAACGGCCTCAATCGGAGCTTGTTCTTATTCATGTTGTTACTCTGAACTACTTCCCTCTTCTAGATGATGCCTATAATCAATTTTGTCACCGTATCTTCTCTAATGTGACACCAACACCCTATCGTAGACATCCGTATCTGGGGCGTCTAGGACCTAGATAGCATCGGGATGAAATAACCCATGCAAAACCGAACAGTAAAAACAAAAAAAAAGCCTTGTGTTTTTTGCATACTTGTTTGTTACTTTGGGTTAGTCGTTTTGGGTGTCGAGAGTTTCAACACGTGTGAGGGTATGTGTGCGTACATTAAAATTTATATAGATCGTGAGAAAGTGAAGTAATTTCATCTTAGATCCCAAAGAGATTTTCAATGCTTTCTAAACGGCCTCAATCGGAGCTTGTTCTTATTCATGTTGTTACTCTTAACTACTTCCCTCTTCTAGATGATGCCTATAATCAATTTCGTCACCGTATCTTCTCTAATGTGACACCAACACCCTATACGTAGACATCCGTATCTTGGGCGTCTAGGACCTGGATAGCATCGGGATGAAATAACCCATGCAAAACCGAACAGTAAAAACAAAAAAAAACTTGTGTTTTTTGCATACTTGTTTGTTACTTTGGGTTAGTCGTTTTGGGGGTCTAGAGTTTCAACACGTGTGAGGGGATGTGTGCGTACACTAAAATTTATATAGATCGTGAGAAAGTGAAGTAATTTCATCTTAGATCCCAAAGAGATTTTCAATGCTTTCTAAACGGCCTAAATCGGAGCTTGTTCTTATTCATGTTGTTACTCTTAACTATTTCCCTCTTCTAGATGATGCCTATAATCAATTTCGTCACCGTATCTTCTCTAATGTGACACCAACACCCTATCGTAGACATCCGTATCAGGGGCGTCTAGGACCTGGATAGCATCGGGATGAAATAACCCATGCAAAACCGAACGGTAAAAACAAAAAAAAAAAAACTTGTGTTTTTTGCATACTTGTTTGTCACTTTGGGTTAGTCGTTTTGGGGGTCGAGAGTTTCAACACGTGTGAGGGGATGTGTGCGTACATTAAAATTTATATAGATCGTGAGAAAGTGAAGTAATTTCATCTTAGATCCCAAAGAGATTTTCAATGCTTTCTAAACGGCCTCAATCGGAGCTTGTTCTTATTCATGTTGTTACTCTTAACTACTTCCCTCTTCTAGATGATGCCTATAATCAATTTCGTTACCGTATCTTCTCTAATGTGACACCAACACCCTATCGTAGACATCCGTATCAGGGGCGTCTAGGACCTGGATAGCATCGGGATGAAATAGCCCATGCAAAACCGAACAGTAAAAACAAAAAAAAACTTGTGTTTTTTGCATACTTGTTTGTTACTTTGGGTTAGTCGTTTTGGGGGTCAAGAGTTTCAACACGTGTGAGGGGATGTGTGCGTACATTAAAATTTATATAGATCGTGAGAAAGTGAAGTAATTTCATCTTAGATCCCCAAGAGATTTTCAATGCTTTCTAAACGGCCTCAATCGGAGCTTGTTCTTATTCATGTTGTTACTCTTAACTACTTCCCTCTTCTAGATGATGCCTATAATCAATTTCGTCACCGTATCTTCTCTAATGTGACACCAACACCCTATCGTAGACATCCGTATAGAGGGCGTCTAGGACCTGGATAGCATCGGGATGAAATAGCCCATGCAAAACCGAACAGTAAAAACAAAAAAAACTTGTGGTTTTTGCATACTTGTTTGTTACTTTAGGTTAGTCGTTTTGGGGGTCGAGAGTTTCAACACGTGTGAGGGGATGTGTGCATACACTAAAATTTATATAGATCGTGAGAAAGTGAAGTAATTTCATCTTAGATCCCAAAGAGATTTTCAATGCTTTCTAAACGGTCTCAATCGGAGCTTGTTCTTATTCATGTTGTTACTCTTAACTACTTCCCTCTTCTAGATGATGCCTATAATCAATTTCGTCACCGTATCTTCTCTAATGTGACACCAACACCCTATCGTAGACATCCGTATCTGTGGCGTCTAGGACCTAGATAACATCGGGATGAAATAACCCATGCAAAACCGAACAGTAAAAACAAAAAAGCCTTGTGTTTTTTGCATACTTGTTTGTTACTTTGGGTTAGTCATTTTGGGTGTCGAGAGTTTCAACACGTGTGAGGGTATGTGTGCGTACATTAAAATTTATATAGATCGTGAGAAAGTGAAGTAATTTCATCTTAGATCCCAAAGAGATTTTCAATGCTTTCTAAACGGCCTCAATCGGAGCTTGTTCTTATTCATGTTGTTACTCTTAACTACTTCCCTCTTCTAGATGATGCCTATAATCAATTTCGTCACCGTATCTTCTCTAATGTGACACCAACACCCTATCGTGAACATCCGTATACTGGGGCGTCTAGGACCTGGATAGCATCGGGATGAAATAACCCATGCAAAACCGAACAGTAAAAACAAAAAAAAAACTTGTGTTTTTTGCATACTTGTTTGTTACTTTGGGTTAGTCGTTTTGGGGGTCTAGAGTTTCAACACGTGTGAGGGGATGTGTGCGTACACTAAAATTTATATAGATCGTGAGAAAGTGAAGTAATTTCATCTTAGATCCCAAAGAGATTTTCAATGCTTTCTAAACGGCCTAAATCGGAGCTTGTTCTTATTCATGTTGTTACTCTTAACTATTTCCCTCTTCTAGATGATGCCTATAATCAATTTCGTCACCGTATCTTCTCTAATGTGACACCAACACCCTATCGTAGACATCCGTATACGGCGTCTAGGACCTGGATAGCATCGGGATGAAATAACCCATGCAAAACCGAACAGTAAAAACAAAAAAAAACTTGTGTTTTTTGCATACTTGTTTGTTACTTTGGGTTAGTCGTTTTGGGGGTCGAGAGTTTCAACACGTGTGAGGGGATGTGTGCATACACTAAAATTTATATAGATCGTGAGAAAGTGAAGTAATTTCATCTTAGATCCCAAAGAGATTTTCAATGCTTTCTAAACGGCCTCAATCGGAGCTTGTTCTTATTCATGTTGTTACTCTGAACTACTTCCCTCTTCTAGATGATGCCTATAATCAATTTTGTCACCGTATCTTCTCTAATGTGACACCAACACCCTATCGTAGACATCCGTATACAGGGCGTCTAGGACCTGGATAGCATCGGGATGAAATAACCCATGCAAAACCGAACAGTAAAAACAAAAAAAAACTTGTGTTTTTGCATACTTGTTTTTTTATTTGGTTTAGTCTATTTTGGGTTATAGAGTTTCAACACGTGTGAGGGGATGTGTGCGTACACTAAAATTTATATAGATCGTGAGAAAGTGAAGTAATTTCATCTTAGATCCCAAAGAGATTTTCAATGCTTTCTAAACGGCCTAAATCGGAGCTTGTTCTTATTCATGTTGTTACTCTTAACTATTTCCCTCTTCTAGATGATGCCTATAATCAATTTCGTCACCGTATCTTCTCTAATGTGACACCAACACCCTATCGTAGACATCCGTATCGGGGCGTCTAGGACCTGGATAGCATCGGGATGAAATAACCCATGCAAAACCGAACGGTAAAAACAAAAAAAAACTTGTGTTTTTGCATACTTGTTTGTTACTTTGGGTTAGTCGTTTTGGGGTCTAGAGTTTCAACACGTGTGAGGGGATGTGTGCGTACATTAAAATTTATATAGATTGTGAGAAAGTGAAGTAATTTCATCTTAGATCCCAAAGAGATTTTCAATGCTTTCTAAACGGCCTCAATCGGAGCTTGTTCTTATTCATGTTGTTACTCTTAAGTACTTCCCTCTTCTAGATGATGCCTCTAACCAATTTCGTCACCGTATCTTCTCTAATGTGACACCAACACCCTATCGTAGACATCCGTATCAGGGCGTCTAGGACCTGGATAGCGTCGGGATGAAATAGCCCATGCAAAACCGAACAGTAAAAACAAAAAAACTTGTGTTTTTTGCATACTTGTTTGTTACTTTGGGTTAGTCGTTTTGGGGGTCGAGAGTTTCAACACGTGTGAGGGGATGTGTGCATACACTAAAATTTATATAGATCGTGAGAAAGTGAAGTAATTTCATCTTAGATCCCAAAGAGATTTTCAATGCTTTCTAAACGGCCTCAATCGGAGCTTGTTCTTATTCATGTTGTTACTCTTAACTACTTCCCTCTTCTAGATGATGCCTATAATCAATTTCGTCACCGTATCTTCTCTAATGTGACACCAACACCCTATCGTAGACATCCGTATCTAGGGCGTCTAGGACCTGGATAACATCGGGATGAAATAACCCATGCAAAACCGAACAGTAAAAACAAAAAAAACTTGTGTTTTTGCATACTTGTTTGTTACTTTGGGTTAGTCGTTTTGGGGTCGAGAGTTTCAACACGTGTGAGGGGATGTGTGCGTACACTAAAATTTATATAGATCGTGAGAAAGTGAAGTAATTTCATCTTAGATCCCAAAGAGATTTTCAATGCTTTCTAAACGGCCTAAATCGGAGCTTGTTCTTATTCATGTTGTTACTCTTAACTATTTCCCTCTTCTAGATGATGCCTATAATCAATTTCGTCACCGTATCTTCTCTAATGTGACACCAACACCCTATCGTAGACATCCGTATCTGGGGCGTCTAGGACCTGGATAGCATCGGGATGAAATAACCCATGCAAAACCGAACAGTAAAAACAAAAAAAACTTGTGTTTTTTGCATACTTGTTTGTTACTTTGGGTTAGTCGTTTTGGGGTCGAGAGTTTCAACACGTGTGAGGGGATGTGTGCATACACTAAAATTTATATAGATCGTGAGAAAGTGAAGTAATTTCATCTTAGATCCCAAAGAGATTTTCAATGCTTTCTAAACGGCCTCAATCGGAGCTTGTTCTTATTCATGTTGTTACTCTGAACTACTTCCCTCTTCTAGATGATGCCTATAATCAATTTCGTCACCGTATCTTCTCTAATGTGACACCAACACCCTATCGTAGACATCCGTATCTGGGGCGTCTAGGACCTGGATAGCATCGGGATGAAATAACCCATGCAAAACCGAACAGTAAAAACAAAAAAAAAACTTGTGTTTTTTGCATACTTGTTTGTTACTTTGGGTTAGTCGTTTTGGGGGTCTAGAGTTTCAACACGTGTGAGGGGATGTGTGCGTACACTAAAATTTATATAGATCGTGAGAAAGTGAAGTAATTTCATCTTAGATCCCAAAGAGATTTTCAATGCTTTCTAAACGGCCTAAATCGGAGCTTGTTCTTATTCATGTTGTTACTCTTAACTATTTCCCTCTTCTAGATGATGCCTATAATCAATTTCGTCACCGTATCTTCTCTAATGTGACACCAACACCCTATCGTAGACATCCGTATCTGGGGCGTCTAGGACCTGGATAACATCGGGATGAAATAACCCATGCAAAACCGAACAGTAAAAACAAAAAAAAACTTGTGTTTTTTGCATACTTGTTTGTTACTTTGGGTTAGTCGTTTTGGGGGTCGAGAGTTTCAACACGTGTGAGGGGATGTGTGCATACACTAAAATTTATATAGATCGTGAGAAAGTGAAGTAATTTCATCTTAGATCCCAAAGAGATTTTCAATGCTTTCTAAACGGCCTCAATCGGAGCTTGTTCTTATTCATGTTGTTACTCTGAACTACTTCCATCTTCTAGATGATGCCTATAATCAATTTTGTCACCGTATCTTCTCTAATATGACACCAACACCCTATCGTAGACATCCGTATCTGGGGCGTCTAGGACCTAGATAGCATCGGGATGAAATAACCCATGCAAAACCGAACAGTAAAAACAAAAAAAAGCCTTGTGTTTTTTGCATACTTGTTTGTTACTTTGGGTTAGTCGTTTTGGGTGTCGAGAGTTTCAACACGTGTGAGGGTATGTGTGCGTACATTAAAATTTATATAGATCGTGAGAAAGTGAAGTAATTTCATCTTAGATCCCAAAGAGATTTTCAATGCTTTCTAAACGGCCTCAATCGGAGCTTGTTCTTATTCATGTTGTTACTCTTAACTACTTCCCTCTTCTAGATGATGCCTATAATCAATTTCATCACCGTATCTTCTCTAATGTGACACCAACACCCTATCGTAGACATCCGTATCTGGGGCGTCTAGGACCTGGATAGCATCAGGATGAAATAACCCATGCAAAACCGAACAGTAAAAATAAAAAAAAACTTGTGATTTTTGCATACTTGTTTGTTACTTTGGGTTAGTCATTTTGGGGGTCTAGAGTTTCAACAAGTGTGAGGGGATGTGTGCGTACACTAAAATTTATATAGATCGTGAGAAAGTGAAGTAATTTCATCTTAGATCCCAAAGAGATTTTCAATGCTTTCTAAACGGCCTAAATCGGAGCTTGTTCTTATTCATGTTGTTACTCTTAACTATTTCCCTCTTCTAGATGATGCCTATAATCAATTTCGTCACCGTATCTTCTCTAATGTGACACCAACACCCTATCGTAGACATCCGTATCTGGGGCGTCTAGGACCTGGATAGCATCGGGATGAAATAACCCATGCAAAACCGAACAGTAAAAACAAAAAAAACTTGTGTTTTTTGCATACTTGTTTGTTACTTTGGGTTAGTCGTTTTGGGGGTCTAGAGTTTCAACACGTGTGAGGGGATGTGTGCGTACATTAAAATTTATATAGATTGTGAGAAAGTGAAGTAATTTCATCTTAGATCCCAAAGAGATTTTCAATGCTTTCCAAACGGCCTCAATCGGAGCTTGTTCTTATTCATGTTGTTACTCTTAAGTACTTCCCTCTTCTAGATGATGCCTCTAACCAATTTCGTCACCGTATCTTCTCTAATGTGACACCAACACCCAATCGTAGACATCCGTATCTGGGGCGTCTAGGACCTAGATAGCATCGGGATGAAATAACCCATGCAAAACCGAACAGTAAAAACAAAAAAAAACTTGTGTTTTTTGCATACTTGTTTGTTACTTTGGGTTAGTCGTTTTGGGGGTCTAGAGTTTCAACACGTGTGAGGGGATGTGTGCGTACACTAAAATTTATATAGATCGTGAGAAAGTGAAGTAATTTCATCTTAGATCCCAAAGAGATTTTCAATGCTTTCTAAACGGCCTAAATCGGAGCTTGTTCTTATTCATGTTGTTACTCTGAACTATTTCCCTCTTCTAGATGATGCCTATAATCAATTTCGTCACCGTATCTTCTCTAATGTGACACCAACACCCTATCGTAGACATCCGTATCTGGGGCGTCTAGGACCTGGATAGCATCGGGATGAAATAACCCATGCAAAACCGAACAGTAAAAACAAAAAAAAACTTGTGTTTTTTGCATACTTGTTTGTTACTTTGGGTTAGTCGTTTTGGGGGTCTAGAGTTTCAACACGTGTGAGGGGATGTGTGCATACACTAAAATTTATATAGATCGTGAGAAAGTGAAGTAATTTCATCTTAGATCCCAAAGAGATTTTCAATGCTTTCTAAACGGCCTCAATCGGAGCTTGTTCTTATTCATGTTGTTACTCTTAACTACTTCCCTCTTCTAGATGATGCCTATAATCAATTTCGTCACTGTATCTTCTCTAATGTGACACCAACACCCTATCGTAGACATCCGTATCTGGGGCGTCTAGGACCTAGATAGCATCGGGATGAAATAACCCATGCAAAACCGAACAGTAAAAACAAAAAAAAGCCTTGTGTTTTTTGCATACTTGTTTGTTACTTTGGGTTAGTCGTTTTGGGTGTCGAGAGTTTCAACACGTGTGAGGGTATGTGTGCGTACATTAAAATTTATATAGATCGTGAGAAAGTGAAGTAATTTCATCTTAGATCCCAAAGAGATTTTCAATGCTTTCCAAACGGCCTCAATCGGAGCTTGTTCTTATTCATGTTGTTACTCTTAACTACTTCCCTCTTCTAGATGATGCCTATAATCAATTTCGTCACCGTATCTTCTCTAATGTGACACCAACACCCTATCATAGACATCCGTATCTGGGGCGTCTAGGACCTGGATAGCATCGGGATGAAATAACCCATGCAAAACCGAACAGTAAAAACAAAAAAAAACTTGTGTTTTTTGCATACTTGTTTGTTACTTTGGGTTAGTCGTTTTGGGGGTCTAGAGTTTCAACACGTGTGAGGGGATGTGTGCGTACACTAAAATTTATATAGATCGTGAGAAAGTGAAGTAATTTCATCTTAGATCCCAAAGAGATTTTCAATGCTTTCTAAACGGCCTAAATCGGAGCTTGTTCTTATTCATGTTGTTACTCTTAACTATTTCCCTCTTCTAGATGATGCCTATAATCAATTTCGTCACCGTATCTTCTCTAATGTGACACCAACACCCTATCGTAGACATCCGTATCTGGGGCGTCTAGGACCTGGATAGCATCGGGATGAAATAACCCATGCAAAACCGAACAGTAAAAACAAAAAAAAACTTGTGTTTTTGCATACTTGTTTGTTACTTTGGGTTAGTCGTTTTGGGGGTCTAGAGTTTCAACACGTGTGAGGGGATGTGTGCGTACATTAAAATTTATATAGATTGTGAGAAAGTGAAGTAATTTCATCTTAGATCCCAAAGAGATTTTCAATGCTTTCCAAACGGCCTCAATCGGAGCTTGTTCTTATTCATGTTGTTACTCTTAAGTACTTCCCTCTTCTAGATGATGCCTCTAACCAATTTCGTCACCGTATCTTCTCTAATGTGACACCAACACCCAATCGTAGACATCTGTATCTGGGGCGTCTAGGACCTGGATAGCATCGGGATGAAATAACCCATGCAAAACCGAACAGTAAAAACAAAAAAAAACTTGTGTTTTTTGCATACTTGTTTGTTACTTTGGGTTAGTCGTTTTGGGGGTCTAGAGTTTCAACACGTGTGAGGGGATGTGTGCGTACACTAAAATTTATATAGATCGTGAGAAAGTGAAGTAATTTCATCTTAGATCCCAAAGAGATTTTCAATGCTTTCTAAACGGCCTAAATCGGAGCTTGTTCTTATTCATGTTGTTACTCTGAACTATTTCCCTCTTCTAGATGATGCCTATAATCAATTTCGTCACCGTATCTTCTCTAATGTGACACCAACACCCTATCGTAGACATCCGTATCTGGGGCGTCTAGGACCTGGATAGCATCGGGATGAAATAACCCATTGAAAACCGAACAGTAAAAACAAAAAAAAACTTGTGTTTTTTGCATACTTGTTTGTTACTTTGGGTTAGTCGTTTTGGGGGTCTAGAGTTTCAACACGTGTGAGGGGTTGTGTGCGTACATTAAAATTTATATAGATTGTGAGAAACTGAAGTAATTTCATCTTAGATCCCAAAGAGATTTTCAATGCTTTCTAAACGGCCTCAATCGGAGCTTGTTCTTATTCATGTTGTTACTCTTAAGTACTTCCCTCTTCTAGATGATGCCTCTAACCAATTTCGTCACCGTATCTTCTCTAATGTGACACCAACACCCAATCGTAGACATCCGTATCAGGGGCGTCTAGGACCTGGATAGCGTCGGGATGAAATAGCCCATGCAAAACCGAACAGTAAAAACAAAAAAACTTGTGTTTTTTGCATACTTGTTTGTTACTTTGGGTTAGTCGTTTTGGGGGTCGAGAGTTTCAACACGTGTGAGGGGATGTGTGCATACACTAAAATTTATATAGATCGTGAGAAAGTGAAGTAATTTCATCTTAGATCCCAAAGAGATTTTCAATGCTTTCTAAACGGCCTCAATCGGAGCTTGTTCTTATTCATGTTGTTACTCTGAACTACTTCCCTCTTCTAGATGATGCCTATAATCAATTTCGTCACCGTATCTTCTCTAATGTGACACCAACACCCTATCGTAGACATCCGTATCTAGGGCGTCTAGGACCTGGATAGCATCGGGATGAAATAACCCATGCAAAACCGAACAGTAAAAACAAAAAAAAACTTGTGTTTTTTGCATACTTGTTTGTTACTTTGGGTTAGTCGTTTTGGGGGTCTAGAGTTTCAACACGTGTGAGGGGATGTGTGCGTACACTAAAATTTATATAGATCGTGAGAAAGTGAAGTAATTTCATCTTAGATCCCAAAGAGATTTTCAATGCTTTCTAAACGGCCTAAATCGGAGCTTGTTCTTATTCATGTTGTTACTCTTAACTATTTCCCTCTTCTAGATGATGCCTATAATCAATTTCGTCACCGTATCTTCTCTAATGTGACACCAACACCCTATCGTAGACATCCGTATCTGGGGCGTCTAGGACCTGGATAGCATCGGGATGAAATAACCCATGCAAAACCGAACGGTAAAAACAAAAAAAAACTTGTGTTTTTTGCATACTTGTTTGTTACTTTGGGTTAGTCGTTTTGGGGGTCTAGAGTTTCAACACGTGTGAGGGGATGTGTGCGTACATTAAAATTTATATAGATCGTGAGAAAGTGAAGTAATTTCATCTTAGATCCCAAAGAGATTTTCAATGCTTTCTAAACGGCCTCAATCGGAGCTTGTTCTTATTCATGTTGTTACTCTTAAGTACTTCCCTCTTCTAGATGATTCCTCTAACCAATTTCGTCACCGTATCTTCTCTAATGTGACACCAACACCCAATCGTAGACATCCGTATCAGGGGCGTCTAGGACCTGGATAGCGTCGGGATGAAATAGCCCATGCAAAACCGAACAGTAAAAACAAAAAAACTTGTGTTTTTTGCATACTTGTTTGTTACTTTGGGTTAGTCGTTTTGGGGGTCGAGAGTTTCAACACGTGTGAGGGGATGTGTGCATACACTAAAATTTATATAGATCGTGAGAAAGTGAAGTAATTTCATCTTAGATCCCAAAAGAGATTTTCAATGCTTTCTAAACGGCCTCAATCGGAGCTTGTTCTTATTCATGTTGTTACTCTGAACTACTTCCCTCTTCTAGATGATGCCTATAATCAATTTCGTCACCGTATCTTCTCTAATGTGACACCAACACCCTATCGTAGACATCCGTATCTGGGGCGTCTAGGACCTGGATAGCATCAGGATGAAATAACCCATGCAAAACCGAACAGTAAAAACAAAAAAAAACTTGTGTTTTTTGCATACTTGTTTGTTACTTTGGGTTAGTCGTTTTGGGGGTCTAGAGTTTCAACACGTGTGAGGGGATGTGTGCGTACACTAAAATTTATATAGATCGTGAGAAAGTGAAGTAATTTCATCTTAGATCCCAAAGAGATTTTCAATGCTTTCTAAACGGCCTAAATCGGAGCTTGTTCTTATTCATGTTGTTACTCTTAACTATTTCCCTCTTCTAGATGATGCCTATAATCAATTTCGTCACCGTATCTTCTCTAATGTGACACCAACACCCTATCGTATACATCCGTATACGGGCGTCTAGGACCTGGATAACATCGGGATGAAATAACCCATGCAAAACCGAACAGTAAAAACAAAAAAAAACTTGTGTTTTTGCATACTTGTTTGTTACTTTGTGTTAGTGTTTTGGGGTCTAGAGTTTCAACACGTGTGAGGGGATGTGTGCGTACATTAAAATTTATATAGATCGTGAGAAAGTGAAGTAATTTCATCTTAGATCCCAAAGAGATTTTCAATGCTTTCTAAACGGCCTCAATCGGAGCTTGTTCTTATTCATGTTGTTACTCTTAAGTACTTCCCTCTTCTAGATGATGCCTCTAACCAATTTCGTCACCGTATCTTCTCTAATGTGACACCAACACCCTATCGTAGACATCCGTATCAGGGGCGTCTAGGACCTGGATAGCGTCGGGATGAAATAGCCCATGCAAAACCGAACAGTAAAAACAAAAAAACTTGTGTTTTTTGCATACTTGTTTGTTACTTTGGGTTAGTCGTTTTGGGGGTCGAGAGTTTCAACACGTGTGAGGGGATGTGTGCATACACTAAAATTTATATAGATCGTGAGAAAGTGAAGTAATTTCATCTTAGATCCCAAAGAGATTTTCAATGCTTTCTAAACGGCCTCAATCGGAGCTTGTTCTTATTCATGTTGTTACTCTTAACTACTTCCCTCTTCTAGATGATGCCTATAATCAATTTTGTCACCGTATCTTCTCTAATGTGACACCAACACCCTATCGTAGACATCCGTATCTGGGGCATCTAGGACCTGGATAGCATCGGGATGAAATAACCCATGCAAAACCGAACAGTAAAAACAAAAAAAAACTTGTGTTTTTTGCATACTTGTTTGTTACTTTGGGTTAGTCGTTTTGGGGGTCTAGAGTTTCAACACGTGTGAGGGGATGTGTGCGTACACTAAAATTTATATAGATCGTGAGAAAGTGAAGTAATTTCATCTTAGATCCCAAAGAGATTTTCAATGCTTTCTAAACGGCCTAAATCGGAGCTTGTTCTTATTCATGTTGTTACTCTTAACTATTTCCCTCTTCTAGATGATGCCTATAATCAATTTCGTCACCGTATCTTCTCTAATGTGACACCAACACCCTATCGTAGACATCCGTATCTGGGGCGTCTAGGACCTGGATAGCATCGGGATGAAATAACCCATGCAAAACCGAACAGGAAAAACAAAAAAAAACTTGTGTTTTTTGCATACTTGTTTGTTACTTTGGGTTAGTCGTTTTGGGGGTCTAGAGTTTCAACACGTGTGAGGGGATGTGTGCGTACATTAAAATTTATATAGATCGTGAGAAAGTGAAGTAATTTCATCTTAGACCCAAAGAGATTTTCAATGCTTTCTAAACGGCCTCAATCGGAGCTTGTTCTTATTCATGTTGTTACTCTTAAGTACTTCCCTCTTCTAGATGATGCCTCTAACCAATTTCGTCACCGTATCTTCTCTAATGTGACACCAACACCCTATCGTAGACATCCGTATCAGGGGCGTCTAGGACCTGGATAGCGTCGGGATGAAATAGCCCATGCGAAACCGAACAGTAAAAACAAAAAAACTTGTGTTTTTTGCATACTTGTTTGTTACTTTCGGTTAGTCGTTTTGGGGGTCGAGAGTTTCAACACGTGTGAGGGGATGTGTGCATACACTAAAATTTATATAGATCGTGAGAAAGTGAAGTAATTTCATCTTAGATCCCAAAGAGATTTTCAATGCTTTCTAAACGGCCTCAATCGGAGCTTGTTCTTATTCATGTTGTTACTCTTAACTACTTCCCTCTTCTAGATGATGCCTATAATCAATTTCGTCACCGTATCTTCTCTAATGTGACACCAACACCCTATCGTAGACATCCGTATCTGGGGCGTCTAGGACCTAGATAGCATCGGGATGAAATAACCCATGCAAAACCGAACAGTAAAAACAAAAAAAAAGCCTTGTGTTTTTTGCATACTTGTTTGTTACTTTGGGTTAGTCGTTTTGGGTGTCGAGAGTTTCAACACGTGTGAGGGTATGTGTGCGTACATTAAAATTTATATAGATCGTGAGAAAGTGAAGTAATTTCATCTTAGATCCCAAAGAGATTTTCAATGCTTTCCAAACGGCCTCAATCGGAGCTTGTTCTTATTCATGTTGTTACTCTTAACTACTTCCCTCTTCTAGATGATGCCTATAATCAATTTCGTCACCGTATCTTCTCTAATGTGACACCAACACCCTATCATAGACATCCGTATCTGGGGCGTCTAGGACCTGGATAGCATCGGGATGAAATAACCCATGCAAAACCGAACAGTAAAAACAAAAAAACTTGTGTTTTTTGCATACTTGTTTGTTACTTTGGGTTAGTCGTTTTGGGGGTCTAGAGTTTCAACACGTGTGAGGGGATGTGTGCGTACATTAAAATTTATATAGATCGTGAGAAAGTGAAGTAATTTCATCTTAGATCCCAAAGAGATTTTCAATGCTTTCTAAACGGCCTCAATCGGAGCTTGTTCTTATTCATGTTGTTACTCTTAAGTACTTCCCTCTTCTAGATGATTCCTCTAACCAATTTCGTCACCGTATCTTCTCTAATGTGACACCAACACCCAATCGTAGACATCCGTATCAGGGGCGTCTAGGACCTGGATAGCGTCGGGATGAAATAGCCCATGCAAAACCGAACAGTAAAAACAAAAAAACTTGTGTTTTTTGCATACTTGTTTGTTACTTTGGGTTAGTCGTTTTGGGGGTCGAGAGTTTCAACACGTGTGAGGGGATGTGTGCATACACTAAAATTTATATAGATCGTGAGAAAGTGAAGTAATTTCATCTTAGATCCCAAAGAGATTTTCAATGCTTTCTAAACGGCCTCAATCGGAGCTTGTTCTTATTCATGTTGTTACTCTGAACTACTTCCCTCTTCTAGATGATGCCTATAATCAATTTCGTCACCGTATCTTCTCTAATGTGACACCAACACCCTATCGTAGACATCCGTATCTGGGGCGTCTAGGACCTGGATAGCATCGGGATGAAATAACCCATGCAAAACCGAACAGTAAAAACAAAAAAAAACTTGTGTTTTTTGCATACTTGTTTGTTACTTTGGGTTAGTCGTTTTGGGGGTCTAGAGTTTCAACACGTGTGAGGGGATGTGTGCGTACACTAAAATTTATATAGATCGTGAGAAAGTGAAGTAATTTCATCTTAGATCCCAAAGAGATTTTCAATGCTTTCTAAACGGCCTAAATCGGAGCTTGTTCTTATTCATGTTGTTACTCTTAACTATTTCCCTCTTCTAGATGATGCCTATAATCAATTTCGTCACCGTATCTTCTCTAATGTGACACCAACACCCTATCGTAGACATCCGTATCTGGGGCGTCTAGGACCTAGATAGCATCGGGATGAAATAACCCATGCAAAACCGAACAGTAAAAACAAAAAAAAACTTGTGTTTTTTGCATACTTGTTTGTTACTTTGGGTTAGTCGTTTTGGGGGTCTAGAGTTTCAACACGTGTGAGGGGATGTGTGCGTACATTAAAATTTATATAGATCGTGAGAAAGTGAAGTAATTTCATCTTAGATCCCAAAGAGATTTTCAATGCTTTCTAAACGGCCTCAATCGGAGCTTGTTCTTATTCATGTTGTTACTCTTAAGTACTTCCCTCTTCTAGATGATGCCTCTAACCAATTTCGTCACCGTATCTTCTCTAATGTGACACCAACACCCAATCGTAGACATCCGTATCAGGGGCGTCTAGGACCTGGATAGCGTCGGGATGAAATAGCCCATGCAAAACCGAACAGTAAAAACAAAAAAACTTGTGTTTTTTGCATACTTGTTTGTTACTTTGGGTTAGTCGTTTTGGGGGTCGAGAGTTTCAACACGTGTGAGGGGATGTGTGCATACACTAAAATTTATATAGATCGTGAGAAAGTGAAGTAATTTCATCTTAGATCCCAAAGAGATTTTCAATGCTTTCTAAACGGCCTCAATCGGAGCTTGTTCTTATTCATGTTGTTACTCTTAACTACTTCCCTCTTCTAGATGATGCCTATAATCAATTTCGTCACCGTATCTTCTCTAATGTGACACCAACACCCTATAAGTAGACTTGCTCCAGGTATCTGGGCGTCTAGGACCTAGATAGCATCGGGATGAAATAACCCATGCAAAACCGAACAGTAAAAACAAAAAAAAGCCTTGTGTTTTTTGCATACTTGTTTGTTACTTTGGGTTAGTCGTTTTGGGTGTCGAGAGTTTCAACACGTGTGAGGGTATGTGTGCGTACATTAAAATTTATATAGATCGTGAGAAAGTGAAGTAATTTCATCTTAGATCCCAAAGAGATTTTCAATGCTTTCTAAACGGCCTCAATCGGAGCTTGTTCTTATTCATGTTGTTACTCTTAAGTACTTCCCTCTTCTAGATGATGCCTCTAACCAATTTCGTCACCATATCTTCTCTAATGTGACACCAACACCCTATCGTAGACATCCGTATCAGGGGCGTCTAGGACCTGGATAGCGTCGGGATGAAATAGCCCATGCAAAACCGAACAGTAAAAACAAAAAAACTTGTGTTTTTTGCATACTTGTTTGTTACTTTGGGTTAGTCGTTTTGGGGGTCGAGAGTTTCAACACGTGTGAGGGGATGTGTGCATACACTAAAATTTATATAGATCGTGAGAAAGTGAAGTAATTTCATCTTAGATCCCAAAGAGATTTTCAATGCTTTCTAAACGGCCTCAATCGGAGCTTGTTCTTATTCATGTTGTTACTCTTAACTACTTCCCTCTTCTAGATGATGCCTATAATCAATTTCGTCACCGTATCTTCTCTAATGTGACACCAACACCCTATCGTAGACATCCGTATCAGGGGCGTCTAGGACCTGGATAGCATCGGGATGAAATAACCCATGCAAAACCGAACAGTAAAAACAAAAAAAAACTTGTGTTTTTTGCATACTTGTTTGTTACTTTGGGTTAGTCGTTTTGGGGGTCTAGAGTTTCAACACGTGTGAGGGGATGTGTGCGTACACTAAAATTTATATAGATCGTGAGAAAGTGAAGTAATTTCATCTTAGATCCCAAAGAGATTTTCAATGCTTTCTAAAAGGCCTAAATCGGAGCTTGTTCTTATTCATGTTGTTACTCTTAACTATTTCCCTCTTCTAGATGATGCCTATAATCAATTTCGTCACCGTATCTTCTCTAATGTGACACCAACACCCTATCGTAGACATCCGTATCTGGGGCGTCTAGGACCTGGATATCATCGGGATGAAATAACCCATGCAAAACCGAACAGTAAAAACAAAAAAAAACTTGTGTTTTTTGCATACTTGTTTGTTACTTTGGGTTAGTCGTTTTGGGGGTCTAGAGTTTCAACACGTGTGAGGGGATGTGTGCGTACATTAAAATTTATATAGATCGTGAGAAAGTGAAGTAATTTCATCTTAGATCCCAAAGAGATTTTCAATGCTTTCTAAACGGCCTCAATCGGAGCTTGTTCTTATTCATGTTGTTACTCTTAAGTACTTCCCTCTTCTAGATGATGCCTCTAACCAATTTCGTCACCGTATCTTCTCTAATGTGACACCAACACCCTATCGTAGACATCCGTATCAGGGGCGTCTAGGACCTGGATAGCGTCGGGATGAAATAGCCCATGCAAAACCGAACAGTAAAAACAAAAAAACTTGTGTTTTTTGCATACTTGTTTGTTACTTTGGGTTAGTCGTTTTGGGGGTCGAGAGTTTCAACACGTGTGAGGGGATGTGTGCATACACTAAAATTTATATAGATCGTGAGAAAGTGAAGTAATTTCATCTTAGATCCCAAAGAGATTTTCAATGCTTTCTAAACGGCCTCAATCGGAGCTTGTTCTTATTCATGTTGTTACTCTTAACTACTTCCCTCTTCTAGATGATGCCTATAATCAATTTCGTCACCGTATCTTCTCTAATGTGACACCAACACCCTATCGTAGACATCCGTATCTGGGGCGTCTAGGACCTAGATAGCATCGGGATGAAATAACCCATGCAAAACCGAACAGTAAAAACAAAAAAAAAGCCTTGTGTTTTTTGCATACTTGTTTGTTACTTTGGGTTAGTCGTTTTGGGTGTCGAGAGTTTCAACACGTGTGAGGGTATGTGTGCGTACATTAAAATTTATATAGATCGTGAGAAAGTGAAGTAATTTCATCTTAGATCCCAAAGAGATTTTCAATGCTTTCCAAACGGCCTCAATCGGAGCTTGTTCTTATTCATGTTGTTACTCTTAACTACTTCCCTCTTCTAGATGATGCCTATAATCAATTTCGTTACCGTATCTTCTCTAATGTGACACCAACACCCTATCATAGACATCCGTATCTGGGGCGTCTAGGACCTGGATAGCATCGGGATGAAATAACCCATGCAAAACCGAACAGTAAAAACAAAAAAAAACTTGTGTTTTTTGCATACTTGTTTGTTACTTTGGGTTAGTCGTTTTGGGGGTCTAGAGTTTCAACACGTGTGAGGGGATGTGTGCGTACACTAAAATTTATATAGATCGTGAGAAAGTGAAGTAATTTCATCTTAGATCCCAAAGAGATTTTCAATGCTTTCTAAACGGCCTAAATCGGAGCTTGTTCTTATTCATGTTGTTACTCTTAACTATTTCCCTCTTCTAGATGATGCCTATAATCAATTTCGTCACCGTATCTTCTCTAATGTGACACCAACACCCTATCGTAGACATCCGTATCTGGGGCGTCTAGGACCTGGATAGCATCGGGATGAAATAACCCATGCAAAACCGAGCAGTAAAAACAAAAAAAACTTGTGTTTTGCATACTTGTTTGTTACTTTGGGTTAGTCGTTTGGGTGTCTAGAGTTTCAACACGTGTGAGGGGATGTGTGCGTACATTAAAATTTATATAGATCGTGAGAAAGTGAAGTAATTTCATCTTAGATCCCAAAGAGATTTTCAATGCTTTCTAAACGGCCTCAATCGGAGCTTGTTCTTATTCATGTTGTTACTCTTAAGTACTTCCCTCTTCTAGATGATGCCTCTAACCAATTTCGTCACCGTATCTTCTCTAATGTGACACCAACACCCAATCGTAGACATCCGTATCAGGGGCGTCTAGGACCTGGATAGCGTCGGGATGAAATAGCCCATGCAAAACCGAACAGTAAAAACAAAAAAACTTGTGTTTTTTGCATACTTGTTTGTTACTTTGGGTTAGTCGTTTTGGGGGTCGAGAGTTTCAACACGTGTGAGGGGATGTGTGCATACACTAAAATTTATATAGATCGTGAGAAAGTGAAGTAATTTCATCTTAGATCCCAAAGAGATTTTCAATGCTTTCTAAACGGCCTCAATCGGAGCTTGTTCTTATTCATGTTGTTACTCTTAACTACTTCCCTCTTCTAGATGATGCCTATAATCAATTTCGTCACCGTATCTTCTCTAATGTGACACCAACACCCTATCGTAGACATCCGTATCCTGGGCGTCTAGGACCTAGATAGCATCGGGATGAAATAACCCATGCAAAACCGAACGGTAAAAACAAAAAAAAAGCCTTGTGTTTTTGCATACTTGTTTGTTACTTTGGGTTAGTCGTTTTGGGTGTCGAGAGTTTCAACACGTGTGAGGGTATGTGTGCGTACATTAAAATTTATATAGATCGTGAGAAAGTGAAGTAATTTCATCTTAGATCCCAAAGAGATTTTCAATGCTTTCTAAACGGCCTCAATCGGAGCTTGTTCTTATTCATGTTGTTACTCTTAACTACTTCCCTCTTCTAGATGATTCCTATAATCAATTTCGTCACCGTATCTTCTCTAATGTGACACCAACACCCTATCGTAGACATCCGTATCTGGGGCGTCTAGGACCTGGATAGCATCGGGATGAAATAACCCATGCAAAACCGAACAGTAAAAACAAAAAAAACTGGTGTTTTTTGCATACTTGTTTGTTACTTTGGGTTAGTCGTTTTGGGGGTCTAGAGTTTCAACATGTGTGAGGGGATGTGTGCGTACACTAAAATTTATATAGATCGTGAGAAAGTGAAGTAATTTCATCTTAGATCCCAAAGAGATTTTCAATGCTTTCTAAACGGCCTAAATCGGAGCTTGTTCTTATTCATGTTGTTACTCTTAACTATTTCCCTCTTCTAGATGATGCCTATAATCAATTTTGTCACCGTATCTTCTCTAATGTGACACCAACACCCTATCGTAGACATCCGTATCTGGGGCGTCTAGGACCTGGATAGCATCGGGATGAAATAACCCATGCAAAACCGAACAGTAAAAACAAAAAAAAAACTTGTGTTTTTTGCATACTTGTTTGTTACTTTGGGTTAGTCGTTTTGGGGGTCGAGAGTTTCAACACGTGTGAGGGGATGTGTGCATACACTAAAATTTATATAGATCGTGAGAAAGTGAAGTAATTTCATCTTAGATCCCAAAGAGATTTTCAATGCTTTCTAAACGGCCTCAATCGGAGCTTGTTCTTATTCATGTTGTTACTCTGAACTACTTCCCTCTTCTAGATGATGCCTATAATCAATTTCGTCACCGTATCTTCTCTAATGTGACACCAACACCCTATCGTAGACATCCGTATCTGGGGCGTCTAGGACCTGGATAGCATCGGGATGAAATAACCCATGCAAAACCGAACAGTAAAAACAAAAAAAAACTTGTGTTTTTTGCATACTTGTTTGTTACTTTGGGTTATTCGTTTTGGGGGTCTATAGTTTCAACATGTGTGAGGGGATGTGTGCGTACACTAAAATTTATATAGATCGTGAGAAAGTGAAGTAATTTCATCTTAGATCCCAAAGAGATTTTCAATGCTTTCTAAACGGCCTAAATCGGAGCTTGTTCTTATTCATGTTGTTACTCTTAACTATTTCCCTCTTCTAGATGATGCCTATAATCAATTTCGTCACCGTATCTTCTCTAATGTGACACCAACACCCTATCGTAGACATCCGTATCTGGGGCATCTAGGACCTGGATAGCATCGGGATGAAATAACCCATGCAAAACCGAACAGTAAAAACAAAAAAAAAACTTGTGTTTTTTGCATACTTGTTTGTTACTTTGGGTTAGTCGTTTTGGGGGTCTAGAGTTTCAACACGTGTGAGGGGATGTGTGCGTACATTAAAATTTATATAGATCGTGAGAAAGTGAAGTAATTTCATCTTAGATCCCAAAGAGATTTTCAATGCTTTCTAAACGGCCTCAATCGGAGCTTGTTCTTATTCATGTTGTTACTCTTAAGTACTTCCCTCTTCTAGATGATGCCTCTAACCAATTTCGTCACCGTATCTTCTCTAATGTGACACCAACACCCTATCGTAGACATCCATATCAGGGGCGTCTAGGACCTGGATAGCGTCGGGATGAAATAGCCCATGCAAAACCGAACAGTAAAAACAAAAAAACTTGTGTTTTTTGCATACTTGTTTGTTACTTTGGGTTAGTCGTTTTGGGGGTCCAGAGTTTCAACACGTGTGAGGGATGTGTGCATACACTAAAGTTTATATAGATCGTGAGAAAGTGAAGTAATTTCATCTTAGATCCCAAAGAGATTTTCAATGCTTTCTAAACGGCCTCAATCGGAGCTTGTTCTTATTCATGTTGTTACTCTTAACTACTTCCCTCTTCTAGATGATGCCTATAATCAATTTCGTCACCGTATCTTCTCTAATGTGACACCAACACCCTATCGTAGACATCCGTATCTGGGGCGTCTAGGACCTAGATAGCATCGGGATGAAATAACCCATGCAAAACCGAACAGTAAAAACAAAAAAAGCCTTGTGTTTTGCATACTTGTTTGTTACTTTGGGTTAGTCGTTTTGGGTGTCGAGAGTTTCAACACGTGTGAGGGTATGTGTGCGTACATTAAAATTTATATAGATCGTGAGAAAGTGAAGTAATTTCATCTTAGATCCCAAAGAGATTTTCAATGCTTTCTAAACGGCCTCAATCGGAGCTTGTTCTTATTCATGTTGTTACTCTTAACTACTTCCCTCTTCTAGATGATGCCTATAATCAATTTCGTCACCATATCTTCTCTAATGTGACACCAACACCCTATCGTAGACATCCGTATACGGGCGTCTAGGACCTGGATAACATCGGGATGAAATAACCCATGCAAAACCGAACAGTAAAAACAAAAAAAAGCCTTGTGTTTTTTGCATACTTGTTTGTTACTTTGGGTTAGTCGTTTTGGGTGTCGAGAGTTTCAACACGTGTGAGGGGATGTGTGCGTACATTAAAATTTATATAGATCGTGAGAAAGTGAAGTAATTTCATCTTAGATCCCAAAGAGATTTTCAATGCTTTCTAAACGGCCTCAATCGGAGCTTGTTCTTATTCATGTTGTTACTCTTAAGTACTTCCCTCTTCTAGATGATGCCTCTAACCAATTTCGTCACCGTATCTTCTCTAATGTGACACCAACACCCTATCGTAGACATCCATATCAGGGGCGTCTAGGACCTGGATAGCGTCGGGATGAAATAGCCCATGCAAAACCGAACAGTAAAAACAAAAAAACTTGTGTTTTTTGCATACTTGTTTGTTACTTTGGGTTAGTCGTTTTGGGGGTCGAGAGTTTCAACACGTGTGAGGGGATGTGTGCATACACTAAAATTTATATAGATCGTGAGAAAGTGAAGTAATTTCATCTTAGATCCCAAAGAGATTTTCAATGCTTTCTAAACGGCCTCAATCGGAGCTTGTTCTTATTCATGTTGTTACTCTTAACTACTTCCCTCTTCTAGATGATGCCTATAATCAATTTCGTCACCGTATCTTCTCTAATGTGACACCAACACCCTATCGTAGACATCCGTATCTGGGCGTCTAGGACCAAGAAACCATCGGGCTGAAAAAACCCATGCAAAACCGAACAGTAAAAACAAAAAAACCCTTGTGTTTTTTGCATACTTGTTTGTTACTTTGGTTTTGTCGTTTTTGGTTCTAGAGTTTCAACACGTGTGAGGGGATGTGTGCGTACATTAAAATTTATATAGATCGTGAGAAAGTGAAGTAATTTCATCTTAGATCCCAAAGAGATTTTCAATGCTTTCTAAACGGCCTCAATCGGAGCTTGTTCTTATTCATGTTGTTACTCTTAACTACTTCCCTCTTCTAGATGATGCCTATAATCAATTTCGTCACCGTATCTTCTCTAATGTGACACCAACACCCTATCGTAGACATCCGTATCTGGGCGTCTAGGACCTAGATAGCATCGGGATGAAATAACCCATGCAAAACCGAACAGTAAAAACAAAAAAAAGCCTTGTGTTTTTTGCATACTTGTTTGTTACTTTGGGTTAGTCGTTTTGGGGGTCTAGAGTTTCAACACGTGTGAGGGGATGTGTGCGTACATTAAAATTTATATAGATCGTGAGAAAGTGAAGTAATTTCATCTTAGATCCCAAAGAGATTTTCAATGCTTTCTAAACGGCCTCAATCGGAGCTTGTTCTTATTCATGTTGTTACTCTTAACTACTTCCCTCTTCTAGATGATGCCTATAATCAATTTCGTCACCGTATCTTCTCTAATGTGACACCAACACCCTATCGTAGACATCCGTATCTGGGGCGTCTAGGACCTAGATAGCATCGGGATGAAATAACCCATGCAAAACCGAACAGTAAAAACAAAAAAAAGCCTTGTGTTTTTTGCATACTTGTTTGTTACTTTGGGTTAGTCGTTTTGGGTGTCGAGAGTTTCAACACGTGTGAGGGTATGTGTGCGTACATTAAAATTTATATAGATCGTGAGAAAGTGAAGTAATTTCATCTTAGATCCCAAAGAGATTTTCAATGCTTTCTAAACGGCCTCAATCGGAGCTTGTTCTTATTCATGTTGTTACTCTTAACTACTTCCCTCTTCTAGATGATGCCTATAATCAATTTCGTCACCATATCTTCTCTAATGTGACACCAACACCCTATCGTAGACATCCGTATCTCTGGGCGTCTAGGACCTGGATAGCATCGGGATGAAATAACCCATGCAAAACCGAACAGTAAAAACAAAAAAAAAGCCTTGTGTTTTTTGCATACTTGTTTGTTACTTTGGGTTAGTCGTTTTGGGTGTCTAGAGTTTCAACACGTGTGAGGGGATGTGTGCGTACACTAAAATTTATATAGATCGTGAGAAAGTGAAGTAATTTCATCTTAGATCCCAAAGAGATTTTCAATGCTTTCTAAACGGCCTAAATCGGAGCTTGTTCTTATTCATGTTGTTACTCTTAACTATTTCCCTCTTCTAGATGATGCCTATAATCAATTTCGTCACCGTATCTTCTCTAATGTGACACCAACACCCTATCGTAGACATCCGTATCTGGGGCGTCTAGGACCTGGATAGCATCGGGATGAAATAACCCATGCAAAACCGAACAGTAAAAACAAAAAAAACTTGTGTTTTTTGCATACTTGTTTGTTACTTTGGGTTAGTCGTTTTGGGGGTCGAGAGTTTCAACACGTGTGAGGGGATGTGTGCATACACTAAAATTTATATAGATCGTGAGAAAGTGAAGTAATTTCATCTTAGATCCCAAAGAGATTTTCAATGCTTTCTAAACGGCCTCAATCGGAGCTTGTTCTTATTCATGTTGTTACTCTTAACTACTTCCCTCTTCTAGATGATGCCTATAATCAATTTCGTCACCGTATCTTCTCTAATGTGACACCAACACCCTATCGTAGACATCCGTATACGGGCGTCTAGGACCTAGATAGCATCGGGATGAAATAACCCATGCAAAACCGAACAGTAAAAACAAAAAAAAGCCTTGTGTTTTTTGCATACTTGTTTGTTACTTTGGGTTAGTCGTTTTGGGGGTCTAGAGTTTCAACACGTGTGAGGGGATGTGTGCGTACATTAAAATTTATATAGATCGTGAGAAAGTGAAGTAATTTCATCTTAGATCCCAAAGAGATTTTCAATGCTTTCTAAACGGCCTCAATCGGAGCTTGTTCTTATTCATGTTGTTACTCTTAACTACTTCCCTCTTCTAGATGATGCCTATAATCAATTTCGTCACCGTATCTTCTCTAATGTGACACCAACACCCTATCGTGGACATCCGTATCTGGGGCGTCTAGGACCTAGATAGCATCGGGATGAAATAACCCATGCAAAACCGAACAGTAAAAACAAAAAAAAGCCTTGTGTTTTTTGCATACTTGTTTGTTACTTTGGGTTAGTCGTTTTGGGGGTCTAGAGTTTCAACACGTGTGAGGGGATGTGTGCGTACATTAAAATTTATATAGATCGTGAGAAAGTGAAGTAATTTCATCTTAGATCCCAAAGAGATTTTCAATGCTTTCTAAACGGCCTCAATCGGAGCTTGTTCTTATTCATGTTGTTACTCTTAACTACTTCCCTCTTCTAGATGATGCCTATAATCAATTTCGTCACCGTATCTTCTCTAATGTGACACCAACACCCTATCGTAGACATCCGTATCTGGGGCGTCTAGGACCTAGATAGCATCGGGATGAAATAACCCATGCAAAACCGAACAGTAAAAACAAAAAAAAGCCTTGTGTTTTTTGCATACTTGTTTGTTACTTTGGGTTAGTCGTTTTGGGTGTCGAGAGTTTCAACACGTGTGAGGGTATGTGTGCGTACATTAAAATTTATATAGATCGTGAGAAAGTGAAGTAATTTCATCTTAGATCCCAAAGAGATTTTCAATGCTTTCTAAACGGCCTCAATCGGAGCTTGTTCTTATTCATGTTGTTACTCTTAACTACTTCCCTCTTCTAGATGATGCCTATAATCAATTTCGTCACCATATCTTCTCTAATGTGACACCAACACCCTATCGTAGACATCCGTATCTGGGGCGTCTAGGACCTGGATAGCATCGGGATGAAATAACCCATGCAAAACCGAACAGTAAAAACAAAAAAAAAGCCTTGTGTTTTTTGCATACTTGTTTGTTACTTTGGGTTAGTCGTTTTGGGTGTCTAGAGTTTCAACACGTGTGAGGGGATGTGTGCGTACACTAAAATTTATATAGATCGTGAGAAAGTGAAGTAATTTCATCTTAGATCCCAAAGAGATTTTCAATGCTTTCTAAACGGCCTAAATCGGAGCTTGTTCTTATTCATGTTGTTACTCTTAACTATTTCCCTCTTCTAGATGATGCCTATAATCAATTTCGTCACCGTATCTTCTCTAATGTGACACCAACACCCTATCGTAGACATCCGTATCTGGGGCGTCTAGGACCTGGATAGCATCGGGATGAAATAACCCATGCAAAACCGAACAGTAAAAACAAAAAAAAAACTTGTGTTTTTTGCATACTTGTTTGTTACTTTGGGTTAGTCGTTTTGGGGGTCGAGAGTTTCAACACGTGTGAGGGGATGTGTGCATACACTAAAATTTATATAGATCGTGAGAAAGTGAAGTAATTTCATCTTAGATCCCAAAGAGATTTTCAATGCTTTCTAAACGGCCTCAATCGGAGCTTGTTCTTATTCATGTTGTTACTCTGAACTACTTCCCTCTTCTAGATGATGCCTATAATCAATTTCGTCACCGTATCTTCTCTAATGTGACACAAACACCCTATCGTAGACATCCGTACCTGGGGCGTCTAGGACCTGGATAGCATCGGGATGAAATAACCCATGCAAAACCGAACAGTAAAAACAAAAAAAAACTTGTGTTTTTTGCATACTTGTTTGTTACTTTGGGTTAGTCGTTTTGGGGGTCTAGAGTTTCAACACGTGTGAGGGGATGTGTGCGTACACTAAAATTTATATAGATCGTGAGAAAGTGAAGTAATTTCATCTTAGATCCCAAAGAGATTTTCAATGCTTTCTAAACGGCCTAAATCGGAGCTTGTTCTTATTCATGTTGTTACTCTTAACTATTTCCCTCTTCTAGATGATGCCTATAATCAATTTCATCACCGTATCTTCTCTAATGTGACACCAACACCCTATCGTAGACATCCGTATCTGGGGCGTCTAGGACCTGGATAGCATCGGGATGAAATAACCCATGCAAAACCGAACAGTAAAAACAAAAAAAAACTTGTGTTTTTTGCATACTTGTTTGTTACTTTGGGTTAGTCGTTTTGGGGGTCTAGAGTTTCAACACGTGTGAGGGGATGTGTGCGTACATTAAAATTTATATAGATCGTGAGAAAGTGAAGTAATTTCATATTAGATCCCAAAGAGATTTTCAATGCTTTCTAAACGGCCTCAATCGGAGCTTGTTCTTATTCATGTTGTTACTCTTAACTACTTCCCTCTTCTAGATGATGCCTCTAACCAATTTCGTCACCGTATCTTCTCTAATGTGACACCAACACCCTATCGTAGACATCCGTATCAGGGGCGTCTAGGACCTGGATAGCGTCGGGATGAAATAGCCCATGCAAAACCGAACAGTAAAAACAAAAAAACTGGTGTGTTTTGCAAACTTGTGTGTTACATTGGGTTAGTCGTTTTGAGGTCGAGAGTTTCAACACGTGTGAGGGGATGTGTGCATACACTAAAATTTATATAGATCGTGAGAAAGTGAAGTAATTTCATCTTAGATCCCAAAGAGATTTTCAATGCTTTCTAAACGGCCTCAATCGGAGCTTGTTCTTATTCATGTTGTTACTCTTAACTACTTCCCTCTTCTAGATGATGCCTATAATCAATTTCGTCACCGTATCTTCTCTAATGTGACACCAACACCCTATCGTAGACATCCGTATCTGGGGCGTCTAGGACCTGGATAGCATCGGGATGAAATAACCCATGCAAAACCGAACAGTAAAAACAAAAAAAAACTTGTGTTTTTTGCATACTTGTTTGTTACTTTGGGTTAGTCGTTTTGGGGGTCTAGAGTTTCAACACATGTGAGGGGATGTGTGCGTACACTAAAATTTATATAGATCGTGAGAAAGTGAAGTAATTTCATCTTAGATCCCAAAGAGATTTTCAATGCTTTCTAAACGGCCTAAATCGGAGCTTGTTCTTATTCATGTTGTTACTCTTAACTATTTCCCTCTTCTAGATGATGCCTATAATCAATTTCGTCACCGTATCTTCTCTAATGTGACACCAACACCCTATCGTAGACATCCGTATCTGGGGCGTCTAGGACCTGGATAGCATCGGGATGAAATAACCCATGCAAAACCGAACAGTAAAAACAAAAAAAAACTTGTGTTTTTTGCATACTTGTTTGTTACTTTGGGTTAGTTGTTTTGGGGGTCTAGAGTTTCAACACGTGTGAGGGGATGTGTGCGTACATTAAAATTTATATAGATCGTGAGAAAGTGAAGTAATTTCATCTTAGATCCCAAAGAGATTTTCAATGCTTTCTAAACGGCCTCAATCGGAGCTTGTTCTTATTCATGTTGTTACTCTTAACTACTTCCCTCTTCTAGATGATGCCTCTAATCAATTTCGTCACCGTATCTTCTCTAATGTGACACCAACACCCTATCGTAGACATCCGTATCAGGGGCGTCTAGGACCTGGATAGCGTCGGGATGAAATAGCCCATGCAAAACCGAACAGTAAAAACAAAAAAACTTGTGTTTTTTGCATACTTGTTTGTTACTTTGGGTTAGTCGTTTTGGGGGTCGAGAGTTTCAACATGTGTGAGGGGATGTGTGCGTACACTAAAATTTATATAGATCGTGAGAAAGTGAAGTAATTTCATCTTAGATCCCAAAGAGATTTTCAATGCTTTCTAAACGGCCTCAATCGGAGTTTGTTCTTATTCATGTTGTTACTCTTAACTACTTCCCTCTTCTAGATGATGCCTATAATCAATTTCGTCACCGTATCTTCTCTAATGTGACACCAACACCCTATCGTAGACATCCATATCTGGGGCGTCTAGGACCTGGATAGCATCGGGATGAAATAGCCCATGCAAAACCGAACAGTAAAAACAAAAAAGTTTTTGCATACTTGTTTGTTACTTTGGGTTAGTCGTTTTGGGGGTCGAGAGTTTCAACACGTGTGAGGGGATGTGTGCGTACACTAAAATTTATATAGATCGTGAGAAAGTGAAGTAATTTCATCTTAGATCCCAAAGAGATTTTCAATGCTTTCTAAACGGCCTCAATCGGAGCTTGTTCTTATTCATGTTGTTACTCTTAACTACTTCCCTCTTCTAGATGATGCCTATAATCAATTTCGTCACTGTATCTTCTCTAATGTGACACCAACACCCTATCGTAGACATCCGTATTTGGGGCGTCTAGGACCTGGATAGCATCGGGATGAAATAGCCCATGCAAAACCGAACAGTAAAAACAAAAAAAACTTGTGTTTTTTGCATACTTGTTTGTTACTTTGGGTTAGTCGTTTTGGGGGTCGAGAGTTTCAACACGTGTGGGGGGATGTGTGCGTACACTAAAATTTATATAGATCGTGAGAAAGTGAAGTAATTTCATCTTACATCCCAAAGAGATTTTCAATGCTTTCTAAACGGCCTCAATCGGAGCTTGTTCTTATTCATGTTGTTACTCTTAACTACTTCCCTCTTCTAGATGATGCCTATAATCAATTTCGTCACCGTATCTTCTCTAATGTGACACCAACACCCTATCATAGACATCCGTATCAGGGGCGTTTAGGACCTGGATAGCGTCGGGATGAAATAGCCCATGCAAAACCGAACAGTAAAAACAAAAAAAAACTTGTGTTTTTTGCATACTTGTTTGTTACTTTGGGTTAGTCGTTTTGGGGGTCGAGAGTTTCAACACGTGTGAGGGGATGTGTGCGTACACTAAAATTTATATAGATCGTGAGAAAGTGAAGTAATTTCATCTTAGATCCCAAAGAGATTTTCAATGCTTTCTAAACGGCCTCAATCGGAGCTTGTTCTTATTCATGTTGTTACTCTTAACTACTTCCCTCTTCTAGATGATGCCTATAATCAATTTCGTCACCGTATCTTCTCTAATGTGACACCAACACCCTATTGTAGACATCCGTATCAGGGGCGTCTAGGACCTGGATAGCATCGGGATGAAATAGCCCATGCAAAACCGAACAGTAAAAACAAAAAAAACTTGTGTTTTTTGCATACTTGTTTGTTACTTTGGGTTAGTCGTTTTGGGGTCGAGAGTTTCAACACGTGTGAGGGGATGTGTGCGTACATTAAAATTTATATAGATCGTGAGAAAGTGAAGTAATTTCATCTTAGATCCCAAAGAGATTTTCAATGCTTTCTAAAATGCCTCAATCGGAGCTTGTTCTTATTCATGTTGTTACTCTTAACTACTTCCCTCTTCTAGATGATGCCTATAATCAATTTCGTCACCGTATCTTCTCTAATGTGACACCAACACCCTATCGTAGACATCCGTATCTGGGGCGTCTAGGACCTGGATAGCATCGGGATGAAATAACCCATGCAAAACCGAACAGTAAAAACAAAAAACTTGTGTTTTTTGCATACTTGTTTGTTACTTTGGGTTAGTCGTTTTGGGGGTCTAGAGTTTCAACACGTGTGAGGGGATGTGTGCGTACATTAAAATTTATATAGATCGTGAGAAAGTGAAGTAATTTCATCTTAGATCCCAAAGAGATTTTCAATGCTTTCTAAACGGCCTCAATCGGAGCTTGTTCTTATTCATGTTGTTACTCTTAACTACTTCCCTCTTCTAGATGATGCCTATAATCAATTTCGTCACCGTATCTTCTCTAATGTGACACCAACACCCTATCGTAGACATCCGTATCTGGGGCGTCTAGGACCTGGATAGCATCGGGATGAAATAGCCCATGCAAAACCGAACAGTAAAAACAAAAAAAAACTTGTGTTTTTTGCATACTTGTTTGTTACTTTGGGTTAGTCGTTTTGGGGGTCGAGAGTTTCAACACGTGTGAGGGGATGTGTGCGTACATTAAAATTTATATAGATCGTGAGAAAGTGAAGTAATTTCATCTTAGATCCCAAAGAGATTTTCAATGCTTTCTAAACGGCCTCAATCCGAGCTTGTTCTTATTCATGTTGTTACTCTTAACTACTTCCCTCTTCTAGATGATGCCTCTAATCAATTTCGTCACCGTATCTTCTCTAATGTGACACCAACACCCTATCGTAGACATCCGTATCAGGGGCGTCTAGGACCTGGATAGCGTCGGGATGAAATAGCCCATGCAAAACCGAACAGTAAAAACAAAAAAACTTGTGTTTTTTGCATACTTGTTTGTTACTTTGGGTTAGTCGTTTTGGGTGTCGAGAGTTTCAACATGTGTGAGGGGATGTGTGCGTACACTAAAATTTATATAGATCGTGAGAAAGTGAAGTAATTTCATCTTAGATCCCAAAGAGATTTTCAATGCTTTCTAAACGGCCTCAATCGGAGCTTGTTCTTATTCATGTTGTTACTCTTAACTACTTCCCTCTTCTAGATGATGCCTATAATCAATTTCGTCACCGTATCTTCTCTAATGTGACACCAACACCCTATCGTAGACATCCGTATCAGGGGCGTCTAGGACCTGGATAGCGTCGGGATGAAATAGCCCATGCAAAACCGAACAGTAAAAACAAAAAAACTTGTGTTTTTTGCATACTTGTTTGTTACTTTGGGTTAGTCGTTTTGGGTGTCTAGAGTTTCAACACGTGTGAGGGGATGTGTGCGTATATTAAAATTTATATAGATCGTGAGAAAGTGAAGTAATTTCATCTTAGATCCCAAAGAGATTTTCAATGCTTTCTAAACGGCCTCAATCGGAGCTTGTTCTTATTCATGTTGTTACTCTTAACTACTTCCCTCTTCTAGATGATGCCTCTAATCAATTTCGTCACCGTATCTTCTCTAATGTGACACCAACACCCTATCGTAGACATCCGTATCAGGGGCGTCTAGGACCTGGATAGCATCGGGATGAAATAGCCCATGCAAAACCGAACAGTAAAAACAAAAAAACTTGTGTTTTTTGCATACTTGTTTGTTACTTTGGGTTAGTCGTTTTGGGTGTCGAGAGTTTCAACATGTGTGAGGGGATGTGTGCGTACACTAAAATTTATATAGATCATGAGAAAGTGAAGTAATTTCATCTTAGATCCCAAAGAGATTTTCAATGCTTTCTAAACGGCCTCAATCGGAGCTTGTTCTTATTCATGTTGTTACTCTTAACTACTTCCCTCTTCTAGGTGATGCCTATAATCAATTTCGTCACCGTATCTTCTCTAATGTGACACCAACACCCTATCGTAGACATCCGTATCTGGGGCGTCTAGGACCTGGATAGCATCGGGATGAAATAGCCCATGCAAAACCGAACAGTAAAAACAAAAAAAAAACTTGTGTTTTTTGCATACTTGTTTGTTACTTTGGGTTAGTCGTTTTGGGGTCGAGAGTTTCAACACGTGTGAGGGGATGTGTGCGTACATTAAAATTTATATAGATCGTGAGAAAGTGAAGTAATTTCATCTTAGATCCCAAAGAGATTTTCAATGCTTTCTAAACGGCCTCAATCGGAGCTTGTTCTTATTCATGTTGTTACTCTTAACTACTTCCCTCTTCTAGATGATGCCTCTAATCAATTTCGTCACCGTATCTTCTCTAATGTGACACCAACACCCTATCGTAGACATCCGTATCAGGGGCGTCTAGGACCTGGATAGCGTCGGGATGAAATAGCCCATGCAAAACCGAACAGTAAAAACAAAAAAACTTGTGTTTTTTGCATACTTGTTTGTTACTTTGGGTTAGTCGTTTTGGGTGTCGAGAGTTTCAACATGTGTGAGGGGATGTGTGCGTACACTAAAATTTATATAGATCGTGAGAAAGTGAAGTAATTTCATCTTAGATCCCAAAGAGATTTTCAATGCTTTCTAAACGGCCTCAATCGGAGCTTGTTCTTATTCATGTTGTTACTCTTAACTACTTCCCTCTTCTAGATGATGCCTATAATCAATTTCGTCACCGTATCTTCTCTAATGTGACACCAACACCCTATCGTAGACATCCGTATCCGGGCGTCTAGGACCTGGATAGCATCGGGATGAAATAGCCCATGCAAAACCGAAAACGAAAAAAAAAAAAAACTTGTGTTTTTTGCATACTTGTTTGTTACTTTGGGTTAGTCGTTTTGGGGGTCGAGAGTTTCAACACGTGTGAGGGGATGTGTGCGTACACTAAAATTTATATATATCGTGAGAAAGTGAAGTAATTTCATCTTAGATCCCAAAGAGATTTTCAATGCTTTCTAAACGGCCTCAATCGGAGCTTGTTCTTATTCATGTTGTTACTCTTAACTACTTCCCTCTTCTAGATGATGCCTATAATCAATTTCGTCACCGTATCTTCTCTAATGTGACACCAACACCCTATCGTAGACATCCATATCTGGGGCGTCTAGGACCTGGATAGCATCGGGATGAAATAGCCCATGCAAAACCGAACAGTAAAAACAAAAAAAAACTTGTGTTTTTTGCATACTTGTTTGTTACTTTGGGTTAGTCGTTTTGGGGGTCGAGAGTTTCAACACGTGTGGGGGGATGTGTGCGTACACTAAAATTTATATAGATCGTGAGAAAGTGAAGTAATTTCATCTTACATCCCAAAGAGATTTTCAATGCTTTCTAAACGGCCTCAATCGGAGCTTGTTCTTATTCATGTTGTTACTCTTAACTACTTCCCTCTTCTAGATGATGCCTATAATCAATTTCGTCACCGTATCTTCTCTAATGTGACACCAACACCCTATCGTAGACATCCGTATCAGGGGCGTCTAGGACCTGGATAGCATCGGGATGAAATAGCCCATGCAAAACTGAACAGTAAAAAAAAAAAAACTTGTGTTTTTTGCATACTTGTTTGTTACCTTGGGTTAGTCGTTTTGGGGGTCGAGAGTTTCAACACGTGTGAGGGGATGTGTGCGTACACTAAAATTTATATAGATCGTGAGAAAGTGAAGTAATTTCATCTTAGATCCCAAAGAGATTTTCAATGCTTTCTAAACGGCCTCAATCGGAGCTTGTTCTTATTCATGTTGTTACTCTTAACTACTTCCCTCTTCTAGATGATGCCTATAATCAATTTCGTCACCGTATCTTCTCTAATGTGACACCAACACCCTATCGTAGACATCCGTATTAGGGGCGTCTAGGACCTGGATAGCATCGGGATGAAATAGCCCATGCAAAACCGAACAGTAAAAACAAAAACAACTTGTGTTTTTTGCATACTTGTTTGTTACCTTGGGTTAGTCGTTTTGGGGGTCGAGAGTTTCAACACGTGTGAGGGGATGTGTGCGTACACTAAAATTTATATAGATCGTGAGAAAGTGAAGTAATTTCATCTTAGATCCCAAAGAGATTTTCAATGCTTTCTAAACGGCCTCAATCGGAGCTTGTTCTTATTCATGTTGTTACTCTTAACTACTTCCCTCTTCTAGATGATGCCTCTAATCAATTTCGTCACCGTATCTTCTCTAATGTGACACCAACACCCTATCGTAGACATCCGTATCAGGGGCGTCTAGGACCTGGATAGCGTCGGGATGAAATAGCCCATGCAAAACCGAACAGTAAAAACAAAAAAACTTGTGTTTTTTGCATACTTGTTTGTTACTTTGGGTTAGTCGTTTTGGGTGTCGAGAGTTTCAACATGTGTGAGGGGATGTGTGCGTACACTAAAATTTATATAGATCGTGAGAAAGTGAAGTAATTTCATCTTAGATCCCAAAGAGATTTTCAATGCTTTCTAAACGGCCTCAATCGGAGCTTGTTCTTATTCATGTTGTTACTCTTAACTGCTTCCCTCTTCTAGATGATTCCTATAATCAATTTCGTCACTGTATCTTCTCTAATGTGACACCAACACCCTATCGTAGACATCCGTATCTAGGGCGTCTAGGACCTGGATAGCATCGGGATGAAATAGCCCATGAAAAACCGAACAGTAAAAACAAAAAAAAACTTGTGTTTTTTGCATACTTGTTTGTTACTTTGGGTTAGTCGTTTTGGGGGTCGAGAGTTTCAACACGTGTGAGGGGATGTGTGCGTACACTAAAATTTATATAGATCGTGAGAAAGTGAAGTAATTTCATCTTAGATCCCAAAGAGATTTTCAATGCTTTCTAAACGGTCTCAATCGGAGCTTGTTCTTATTCATGTTGTTACTCTTAACTACTTCCCTCTTCTAGATGATTCCTATAATCAATTTCGTCACCGTATCTTCTCTAATGTGACACCAACACCCTATCGTAGACATCCGTATCAGGGGCGTCTAGGACCTGGATAGCGTCGGGATGAAATAGCCCATGCAAAACCGAACAAGAAAAACAAAAAAACTTGTGTTTTTTGCATACTTGTTTGTTACTTTGGGTTAGTCGTTTTGGGGTCGAGAGTTTCAACACGTGTGGGGGATGTGTGCGTACACTAAAATTTATATAGATCGTGAGAAAGTGAAGTAATTTCATCTTACATCCCAAAGAGATTTTCAATGCTTTCTAAACGGCCTCAATCGGAGCTTGTTCTTATTCATGTTGTTACTCTTAACTACTTCCCTCTTCTAGATGATTCCTATAATCAATTTCGTCACCGTATCTTCTCTAATGTGACACCAACACCCTATCGTAGACATCCGTATCTGGGGCGTCTAGGACCTGGATAGCATCGGGATGAAATAGCCCATGCAAAACCGAACAGTAAAATCAAAAAAAACTTGTGTTTTTTGCATACTTGTTTGTTACTTTGGGTTAGTCGTTTTGGGGGTCGAGAGTTTCAACACGTGTGGGGGGATGTGTGCGTACACTAAAATTTATATAGATCGTGAGAAAGTGAAGTAATTTCATCTTACATCCCAAAGAGATTTTCAATGCTTTCTAAACGGCCTCAATCGGAGCTTGTTCTTATTCATGTTGTTACTCTTAACTACTTCCCTCTTCTAGATGATGCCTATAATCAATTTCGTCACCGTATCTTCTCTAATGTGACACCAACACCCTATCGTAGAGAACCTTATTACGGGCGTCTAGGACCTGGATAGCGTCGGGATGAAATAGCCCATGCAAAACCGAACAGTAAAACAAAAAAAACTTGTGTTTTTTGCATACTTGTTTGTTACTTTGGGTTAGTCGTTTTGGGGGTCGAGAGTTTCAACACGTGTGAGGGGATGTGTGCGTACACTAAAATTTATATAGATCGTGAGAAAGTGAAGTAATTTCATCTTAGATCCCAAAGAGATTTTCAATGCTTTCTAAACGGCCTCAATCGGAGCTTGTTCTTATTCATGTTGTTACTCTTAACTACTTCCCTCTTCTAGATGATGCCTATAATCAATTTCGTCACCGTATCTTCTCTAATGTGACACCAACACCCTATCGTAGACATCCGTATCAGGGGCGTCTAGGACCTGGATAGCATCGGGATGAAATAGCCCATGCAAAACCGAACAGTAAAAACAAAAAAAACTTGTGTTTTTTGCATACTTGTTTGTTACTTTGGGTTAGTCGTTTTGGGGGTCGAGAGTTTCAACACGTGTGAGGGGATGTGTGCATACACTAAAATTTATATAGATCGTGAGAAAGTGAAGTAATTTCATCTTAGATCCCAAAGAGATTTTCAATGCTTTCTAAACGGCCTCAATCGGAGCTTCTTCTTATTCATGTTGTTACTCTTAACTACTTCCCTCTTCTAGATGATGCCTATAATCAATTTCGTCACCGTATCTTCTCTAATGTGACACCAACACCCTATCGTAGACATCCGTATCAGGGGCGTCTAGGACCTGGATAGCGTCGGGATGAAATAGCCCATGCAAAACCGAACAGTAAAAACAAAAAAACTTGTGTTTTTTGCATACTTGTTTGTTACTTTGGGTTAGTCATTTTGGGTGTCGAGAGTTTCAACATGTGTGAGGGGATGTGTGCGTACACTAAAATTTATATAGATCGTGAGAAAGTGAAGTAATTTCATCTTAGATCCCAAAGAGATTTTCAATGCTTTCTAAACGGCCTCAATCGGAGCTTGTTCTTATTCATGTTGTTACTCTTAACTACTTCCCTCTTCTAGATGATGCCTATAATCAATTTCGTCACCGTATCTTCTCTAATGTGACACCAACACCCTATCGTAGACATCCGTATCAGGGGCGTCTAGGACCTGGATAGCATCGGGATGAAATAGCCCATGCAAAACCGAACAGTAAAAACAAAAACAACTTGTGTTTTTTGCATACTTGTTTGTTACCTTGGGTTAGTCGTTTTGGGGGTCGAGAGTTTCAACACGTGTGAGGGGATGTGTGCGTACACTAAAATTTATATAGATCGTGAGAAAGTGAAGTAATTTCATCTTAGATCCCAAAGAGATTTTCAATGCTTTCTAAACGGCCTCAATCGGAGCTTGTTCTTATTCATGTTGTTACTCTTAACTACTTCCCTCTTCTAGATGATGCCTCTAATCAATTTCGTCACCGTATCTTCTCTAATGTGACACCAACACCCTATCGTAGACATCCGTATCAGGGGCGTCTAGGACCTGGATAGCGTCGGGATGAAATAGCCCATGCAAAACCGAACAGTAAAAACAAAAAAACTTGTGTTTTTTGCATACTTGTTTGTTACTTTGGGTTAGTCGTTTTGGGTGTCGAGAGTTTCAACATGTGTGAGGGGATGTGTGCGTACACTAAACTTTATATAGATCGTGAGAAAGTGAAGTAATTTCATCTTAGATCCCAAAGAGATTTTCAATGCTTTCTAAACGGCCTCAATCGGAGCTTGTTCTTATTCATGTTGTTACTCTTAACTACTTCCCTCTTCTAGATGATGCCTATAATCAATTTCGTCACCGTATCTTCTCTAATGTGACACCAACACCCTATCGTAGACATCCGTATCTGGGGCGTCTAGGACCTGGATAGCATCGGGATGAAATAGCCCATGCAAAACCGAACAGTAAAAACAAAAAACACTTGTGTTTTTTGCATACTTGTTTGTTACTGCAGGTTAGTCGTTTTGGGGGTCGAGAGTTTCAACACGTGTGAGGGGATGTGTGCGTACACTAAAATTTATATAGATCGTGAGAAAGTGAAGTAATTTCATCTTAGATCCCAAAGAGATTTTCAATGCTTTCTAAACGGCCTCAATCGGAGCTTCTTCTTATTCATGTTGTTACTCTTAACTACTTCCCTCTTCTAGATGATGCCTATAATCAATTTCGTCACCGTATCTTCTCTAATATGACACCAACACTCTATCGTAGACATCCGTATCGTGCGTCTAGGACCTGGATAGCGTCGGGATGAAATAGCCCATGCAAAACCGAACAGTAAAAACAAAAAAACTTGTGTTTTTTGCATACTTGTTTGTTACTTTGGGTTAGTCATTTTGGGTGTCGAGAGTTTCAACATGTGTGAGGGGATGTGTGCGTACACTAAAATTTATATAGATCGTGAGAAAGTGAAGTAATTTCATCTTAGATCCCAAAGAGATTTTCAATGCTTTCTAAACGGCCTCAATCGGAGCTTGTTCTTATTCATGTTGTTACTCTTAACTACTTCCCTCTTCTAGATGATGCCTATAATCAATTTCGTCACCGTATCTTCTCTAATGTGACACCAACACCCTATCGTAGACATCCGTATCTAGGGCGTCTAGGACCTGGATAGCATCGGGATGAAATAGCCCATGAAAAACCGAACAGTAAAAACAAAAAAAAACTTGTGTTTTTTGCATACTTGTTTGTTACTTTGGGTTAGTCGTTTTGGGGGTCGAGAGTTTCAACACGTGTGAGGGGATGTGTGCGTACACTAAAATTTATATAGATCGTGAGAAAGTGAAGTAATTTCATCTTAGATCCCAAAGAGATTTTCAATGCTTTCTAAACGGTCTCAATCGGAGCTTGTTCTTATTCATGTTGTTACTCTTAACTACTTCCCTCTTCTAGATGATTCCTATAATCAATTTCGTCACCGTATCTTCTCTAATGTGACACCAACACCCTATCGTAGACATCCGTATCAGGGGCGTCTAGGACCTGGATAGCGTTGGGATGAAATAGCCCATGCAAAACCGAACAGTAAAAACAAAAAAAACTTGTGTTTTTTGCATACTTGTTTGTTACTTTGGGTTAGTCGTTTTGGGGGTCGAGAGTTTCAACACGTGTGTGGGGATGTGTGCGTACACTAAAATTTATATAGATCGTGAGAAAGTGAAGTAATTTCATCTTACATCCCAAAGAGATTTTCAATGCTTTCTAAACGGCCTCAATCGGAGCTTGTTCTTATTCATGTTGTTACTCTTAACTACTTCCCTCTTCTAGATGATTCCTATAATCAATTTCGTCACCGTATCTTCTCTAATGTGACACCAACACCCTATCGTAGACATCCGTATCTGGGGCGTCTAGGACCTGGATAGCATCGGGATGAAATAGCCCATGCAAAACCGAACACTAAAAAAAAAAAAAACTTGTGTTTTTTGCATACTTGTTTGTTACTTTGGGTTAGTCGTTTTGGGGGTCGAGAGTTTCAACACGTGTGGGGGGATGTGTGCGTACACTAAAATTTATATAGATCGTGAGAAAGTGAAGTAATTTCATCTTACATCCCAAAGAGATTTTCAATGCTTTCTAAACGGCCTCAATCGGAGCTTGTTCTTATTCATGTTGTTACTCTTAACTACTTCCCTCTTCTAGATGATGCCTATAATCAATTTCGTCACCGTATCTTCTCTAATGTGACACCAACACCCTATCGTAGACATCCGTATCAGGGGCGTCTAGGACCTGGATAGCGTCGGGATGAAATAGCCCATGCAAAACCGAACAAGAAAAAAACAAAAAACTTGTGTTTTTTGCATACTTGTTTGTTACTTTGGGTTAGTCGTTTTGGGGGTCGAGAGTTTCAACACGTGTGAGGGGATGTGTGCGTACACTAAAATTTATATAGATCGTGAGAAAGTGAAGTAATTTCATCTTAGATCCCAAAGAGATTTTCAATGCTTTCTAAACGGCCTCAATCGGAGCTTGTTCTTATTCATGTTGTTACTCTTAACTACTTCCCTCTTCTAGATGATGCCTATAATCAATTTCGTCACCGTATCTTCTCTAATGTGACACCAACACCCTATCGTAGACATCCGTATCAGTGGCGTATAGGACCTGGATAGCATCGGGATGAAATAGCCCATGCAAAACCGAACAGTAAAAACAAAAAAACTTGTGTTTTTTGCATACTTGTTTGTTACTTTGGGTTAGTCGTTTTGGGGGTCGAGAGTTTCAACACGTGTGAGGGGATGTGTGCATACACTAAAATTTATATAGATCGTGAGAAAGTGAAGTAATTTCATCTTAGATCCCAAAGAGATTTTCAATGCTTTCTAAACGGCCTCAATCGGAGCTTCTTCTTATTCATGTTGTTACTCTTAACTACTTCCCTCTTCTAGATGATGCCTATAATCAATTTCGTCACCGTATCTTCTCTAATGTGACACCAACACCCTATCGTAGACATCCGTTTCGGGCGTCTAGGACCTGGATAGCGTCGGGATGAAATAGCCCATGCAAAACCGAACAGTAAAAACAAAAAAACTTGTGTTTTTTGCATACTTGTTTGTTACTTTGGGTTAGTCATTTTGGGTGTCGAGAGTTTCAACATGTGTGAGGGGATGTGTGCGTACACTAAAATTTATATAGATCGTGAGAAAGTGAAGTAATTTCATCTTAGATCCCAAAGAGATTTTCAATGCTTTCTAAACGGCCTCAATCGGAGCTTGTTCTTATTCATGTTGTTACTCTTAACTACTTCCCTCTTCTAGATGATGCCTATAATCAATTTCGTCACCGTATCTTCTCTAATGTGACACCAACACCCTATCGTAGACATCCGTATCAGGGGCGTCTAGGACCTGGATAGCATCGGGATGAAATAGCCCATGCAAAACCGAACAGTAAAAACAAAAACAACTTGTGTTTTTTGCATACTTGTTTGTTACCTTGGGTTAGTCGTTTTGGGGGTCGAGAGTTTCAACACGTGTGAGGGGATGTGTGCGTACACTAAAATTTATATAGATCGTGAGAAAGTGAAGTAATTTCATCTTAGATCCCAAAGAGATTTTCAATGCTTTCTAAACGGCCTCAATCGGAGCTTGTTCTTATTCATGTTGTTACTCTTAACTACTTCCCTCTTCTAGATGATGCCTCTAATCAATTTCGTCACCGTATCTTCTCTAATGTGACACCAACACCCTATCGTAGACATCCGTATCAGGGGCGTCTAGGACCTGGATAGCGTCGGGATGAAATAGCCCATGCAAAACCGAACAGTAAAAACAAAAAAACTTGTGTTTTTTGCATACTTGTTTGTTACTTTGGGTTAGTCGTTTTGGGTGTCGAGAGTTTCAACATGTGTGAGGGGATGTGTGCGTACACTAAAATTTATATAGATCGTGAGAAAGTGAAGTAATTTCATCTTAGATCCCAAAGAGATTTTCAATGCTTTCTAAACGGCCTCAATCGGAGCTTGTTCTTATTCATGTTGTTACTCTTAACTACTTCCCTCTTCTAGATGATGCCTATAATCAATTTCGTCACCGTATCTTCTCTAATGTGACACCAACACCCTATCGTAGACATCCGTATCTGGGGCGTCTAGGACCTGGATAGCATCGGGATGAAATAGCCCATGCAAAACCGAACAGTAAAAACAAAAAAAAACTTGTGTTTTTTGCATATTTGTTTGTTACTCTGGGTTAGTCGTTTTGGGGGTCGAGAGTTTCAACACGTGTGAGGGGATGTGTGCGTACACTAAAATTTATATAGATCGTGAGAAAGTGGAGTAATTTCATCTTAGATCCCAAAGAGATTTTCAATGCTTTCTAAACGGCCTCAATCGGAGCTTCTTCTTATTCATGTTGTTACTCTTAACTACTTCCCTCTTCTAGATGATGCCTATAATCAATTTCGTCACCGTATCTTCTCTAATGTGACACCAACACCCTATCGTAGACATCCGTATCTGGGGCGTCTAGGACCTGGATAGCGTCGGGATGAAATAGCCCATGCAAAACCGAACAGTAAAAACAAAAAAACTTGTGTTTTTTGCATACTTGTTTGTTACTTTGGGTTAGTCATTTTGGGTGTCGAGAGTTTCAACATGTGTGAGGGGATGTGTGCGTACACTAAAATTTATATAGATCGTGAGAAAGTGAAGTAATTTCATCTTAGATCCCAAAGAGATTTTCAATGCTTTCTAAACGGCCTCAATCGGAGCTTGTTCTTATTCATGTTGTTACTCTTAACTACTTCCCTCTTCTAGATGATGCCTCTAATCAATTTCGTCACCGTATCTTCTCTAATGTGACACCAACACCCTATCGTAGACATCCGTATCAGGGGCGTCTAGGACCTGGATAGCGTCGGGATGAAATAGCCCATGCAAAACCGAACAGTAAAAACAAAAAAACTTGTGTTTTTTGCATACTTGTTTGTTACTTTGGGTTAGTCGTTTTGGGTGTCGAGAGTTTCAACATGTGTGAGGGGATGTGTGCGTACACTAAAATTTATATAGATCGTGAGAAAGTGAAGTAATTTCATCTTAGATCCCAAAGAGATTTTCAATGCTTTCTAAACGGCCTCAATCGGAGCTTGTTCTTATTCATGTTGTTACTCTTAACTACTTCCCTCTTCTAGATGATGCCTATAATCAATTTCGTCACCGTATCTTCTCTAATGTGACACCAACACCCTATCGTAGACATCCGTATCTGGGGCATCTAGGACCTGGATAGCATCGGGATGAAATAGCCCATGCAAAACCGAACAGTACAAACAAAAAAAAACTTGTGTTTTTTGCATACTTGTTTGTTACTTTGGGTTAGTCGTTTTGGGGGTCGAGAGTTTCAACACGTGTGAGGGGATGTGTGCGTACACTAAAATTTATATATATCGTGAGAAAGTGAAGTAATTTCATCTTAGATCCCAAAGAGATTTTCAATGCTTTCTAAACGGCCTCAATCGGAGCTTGTTCTTATTCATGTTGTTACTCTTAACTACTTCCCTCTTCTAGATGATGCCTATAATCAATTTCGTCACCGTATCTTCTCTAATGTGACACCAACACCCTATCGTAGACATCCATATCTCTGGGGCGTCTAGGACCTGTATAGCATCTGGATGATTTAGCCCCTGCAACACCGAACAGTAAAAACAAAAAAAACTTGTGTTTTTTGCATACTTGTTTGTTACTTTGGGTTAGTCGTTTTGGGGGTCGAGAGTTTCAACACGTGTGGGGGGATGTGTGCGTACACTAAAATTTATATAGATCGTGAGAAAGTGAAGTAATTTCATCTTACATCCCAAAGAGATTTTCAATGCTTTCTAAACGGCCTCAATCGGAGCTTGTTCTTATTCATGTTGTTACTCTTAACTACTTCCCTCTTCTAGATGATGCCTATAATCAATTTCGTCACCGTATCTTCTCTAATGTGACACCAACACCCTATCGTAGACATCCGTATCAGGGGCGTCTAGGACCTGGATAGCATCGGGATGAAATAGCCCATGCAAAACTGAATAAAAAAAAAAAACTTGTGTTTTTTGCATACTTGTTTGTTACCTTGGGTTAGTCGTTTTGGGGGTCGAGAGTTTCAACACGTGTGAGGGGATGTGTGCGTACACTAAAATTTATATAGATCGTGAGAAAGTGAAGTAATTTCATCTTAGATCCCAAAGAGATTTTCAATGCTTTCTAAACGGCCTCAATCGGAGCTTGTTCTTATTCATGTTGTTACTCTTAACTACTTCCCTCTTCTAGATGATGCCTATAATCAATTTCGTCACCGTATCTTCTCTAATGTGACACCAACACCCTATCGTAGACATCCGTATTAGGGCGTCTAGGACCTGGATAGCATCGGGATGAAATAGCCCATGCAAAACCGAACAAAGAAACAAAAACAACTTGTGTTTTTTGCATACTTGTTTGTTACCTTGGGTTAGTCGTTTTGGGGGTCGAGAGTTTCAACACGTGTGAGGGGATGTGTGCGTACACTAAAATTTATATAGATCGTGAGAAAGTGAAGTAATTTCATCTTAGATCCCAAAGAGATTTTCAATGCTTTCTAAACGGCCTCAATCGGAGCTTGTTCTTATTCATGTTGTTACTCTTAACTACTTCCCTCTTCTAGATGATGCCTCTAATCAATTTCGTCACCGTATCTTCTCTAATGTGACACCAACACCCTATCGTAGACATCCGTATCAGGGGCGTCTAGGACCTGGATAAGCGTCGGGATGAAATAGCCCATGCAAAACCGAACAGTAAAAACAAAAAAACTTGTGTTTTTTGCATACTTGTTTGTTACTTTGGGTTAGTCGTTTTGGGTGTCGAGAGTTTCAACATGTGTGAGGGGATGTGTGCGTACACTAAAATTTATATAGATCGTGAGAAAGTGAAGTAATTTCATCTTAGATCCCAAAGAGATTTTCAATGCTTTCTAAACGGCCTCAATCGGAGCTTGTTCTTATTCATGTTGTTACTCTTAACTGCTTCCCTCTTCTAGATGATTCCTATAATCAATTTCGTCACTGTATCTTCTCTAATGTGACACCAACACCCTATCGTAGACATCCGTATCTAGGGCGTCTAGGACCTGGATAGCATCGGGATGAAATAGCCCATGAAAAACCGAACAGTAAAAACAAAAAAAAACTTGTGTTTTTTGCATACTTGTTTGTTACTTTGGGTTAGTCGTTTTGGGGGTCGAGAGTTTCAACACGTGTGAGGGGATGTGTGCGTACACTAAAATTTATATAGATCGTGAGAAAGTGAAGTAATTTCATCTTAGATCCCAAAGAGATTTTCAATGCTTTCTAAACGGTCTCAATCGGAGCTTGTTCTTATTCATGTTGTTACTCTTAACTACTTCCCTCTTCTAGATGATTCCTATAATCAATTTCGTCACCGTATCTTCTCTAATGTGACACCAACACCCTATCGTAGACATCCGTATCAGGGGCGTCTAGGACCTGGATAGCGTCGGGATGAAATAGCCCATGCAAAACCGAACAGTAAAAACAAAAAAAACTTGTGTTTTTTGCATACTTGTTTGTTACTTTGGGTTAGTCGTTTTGGGGTCAGAGTTTCAACACGTGAGGGGATGTGTGCGTACACTAAAATTTATATAGATCGTGAGAAAGTGAAGTAATTTCATCTTACATCCCAAAGAGATTTTCAATGCTTTCTAAACGGCCTCAATCGGAGCTTGTTCTTATTCATGTTGTTACTCTTAACTACTTCCCTCTTCTAGATGATTCCTATAATCAATTTCGTCACCGTATCTTCTCTAATGTGACACCAACACCCTATCGTAGACATCCGTATCTGGGGCGTCTAGGACCTGGATAGCATCGGGATGAAATAGCCCATGCAAAACCGAACAGTAAAAACAAAAAAAACTTGTGTTTTTTGCATACTTGTTTGTTACTTTGGGTTAGTCGTTTTGGGGGTCGAGAGTTTCAACACGTGTGGGGGGATGTGTGCGTACACTAAAATTTATATAGATCGTGAGAAAGTGAAGTAATTTCATCTTACATCCCAAAGAGATTTTCAATGCTTTCTAAACGGCCTCAATCGGAGCTTGTTCTTATTCATGTTGTTACTCTTAACTACTTCCCTCTTCTAGATGATGCCTATAATCAATTTCGTCACCGTATCTTCTCTAATGTGACACCAACACCCTATCGTAGACATCCGTATCAGGGGCGTCTAGGACCTGGATAGCGTCAGGATGAAATAGCCCATGCAAAACCGAACAGTAAAAACAAAAAAAACTTGTGTTTTTTGCATACTTGTTTGTTACTTTGGGTTAGTCGTTTTTGGGGGTCGAGAGTTTCAACACGTGTGAGGGGATGTGTGCGTACACTAAAATTTATATAGATCGTGAGAAAGTGAAGTAATTTCATCTTAGATCCCAAAGAGATTTTCAATGCTTTCTAAACGGCCTCAATCGGAGCTTGTTCTTATTCATGTTGTTACTCTTAACTACTTCCCTCTTCTAGATGATGCCTATAATCAATTTCGTCACCGTATCTTCTCTAATGTGACACCAACACCCTATCGTAGACATCCGTATCAGGGGCGTCTAGGACCTGGATAGCATCGGGATGAAATAGCCCATGCAAAACCGAACAGTAAAAACAAAAAAAACTTGTGTTTTTTGCATACTTGTTTGTTACTTTGGGTTAGTCGTTTTGGGGGTCGAGAGTTTCAACACGTGTGAGGGGATGTGTGCATACACTAAAATTTATATAGATCGTGAGAAAGTGAAGTAATTTCATCTTAGATCCCAAAGAGATTTTCAATGCTTTCTAAACGGCCTCAATCGCAGCTTCTTCTTATTCATGTTGTTACTCTTAACTACTTCCCTCTTCTAGATGATGCCTATAATCAATTTCGTCACCGTATCTTCTCTAATGTGACACCAACACCCTATCGTAGACATCCGTATCAGGGGCGTCTAGGACCTGGATAGCGTCGGGATGAAATAGCCCATGCAAAACCGAACAGTAAAAACAAAAAAACTTGTGTTTTTTGCATACTTGTTTGTTACTTTGGGTTAGTCATTTTGGGTGTCGAGAGTTTCAACATGTGTGAGGGGATGTGTGCGTACACTAAAATTTATATAGATCGTGAGAAAGTGAAGTAATTTCATCTTAGATCCCAAAGAGATTTTCAATGCTTTCTAAACGGCCTCAATCGGAGCTTGTTCTTATTCATGTTGTTACTCTTAACTACTTCCCTCTTCTAGATGATGCCTATAATCAATTTCGTCACCGTATCTTCTCTAATGTGACACCAACACCCTATCGTAGACATCCGTATCAGGGGCGTCTAGGACCTGGATAGCATCGGGATGAAATAGCCCATGCAAAACCGAACAGTAAAAACAAAAACAACTTGTGTTTTTTGCATACTTGTTTGTTACCTTGGGTTAGTCGTTTTGGGGGTCGAGAGTTTCAACACGTGTGAGGGGATGTGTGCGTACACTAAAATTTATATAGATCGTGAGAAAGTGAAGTAATTTCATCTTAGATCCCAAAGAGATTTTCAATGCTTTCTAAACGGCCTCAATCGGAGCTTGTTCTTATTCATGTTGTTACTCTTAACTACTTCCCTCTTCTAGATGATGCCTCTAATCAATTTCGTCACCGTATCTTCTCTAATGTGACACCAACACCCTATCGTGAACATCCGTATCAGGGCGTATAGGACCTGGATAGCGTCGGGATGAAATAGCCCATGCAAAACCGAACAGTAAAAACAAAAAAACTTGTGTTTTTTGCATACTTGTTTGTTACTTTGGGTTAGTCGTTTTGGGTGTCGAGAGTTTCAACATGTGTGAGGGGATGTGTGCGTACACTAAAATTTATATAGATCGTGAGAAAGTGAAGTAATTTCATCTTAGATCCCAAAGAGATTTTCAATGCTTTCTAAACGGCCTCAATCGGAGCTTGTTCTTATTCATGTTGTTACTCTTAACTACTTCCCTCTTCTAGATGATGCCTATAATCAATTTCGTCACCGTATCTTCTCTAATGTGACACCAACACCCTATCGTAGACATCCGTATCTGGGGCGTCTAGGACCTGGATAGCATCGGGATGAAATAGCCCATGCAAAACCGAACAGTAAAAACAAAAAAAAACTTGTGTTTTTTGCATACTTGTTTGTTACTCTGGGTTAGTCGTTTTGGGGGTCGAGAGTTTCAACACGTGTGAGGGGATGTGTGCGTACACTAAAATTTATATAGATCGTGAGAAAGTGAAGTAATTTCATCTTAGATCCCAAAGAGATTTTCAATGCTTTCTAAACGTCCTCAATCGGAGCTTGTTCTTATTCATGTTGTTACTCTTAACTACTTCCCTCTTCTAGATGATTCCTATAATCAATTTCATCACCGTATCTTCTCTAATGTGACACCAACACCCTATCGTAGACATCCGTATCTGGGGCGTCTAGGACCTGGATAGCATCGGGATGAAATAGCCCATGCAAAACCGAACAAGAAAACAAAAAAAACTTGTGTTTTTTGCATACTTGTTTGTTACTTTGGGTTAGTCGTTTTGGGGGTCGAGAGTTTCAACACGTGTGGGGGGATGTGTGCGTACACTAAAATTTATATAGATCGTGAGAAAGTGAAGTAATTTCATCTTACGTCCCAAAGAGATTTTCAATGCTTTCTAAACGGCCTCAATCGGAGCTTGTTCTTATTCATGTTGTTACTCTTAACTACTTCCCTCTTCTAGATGATGCCTATAATCAATTTCGTCACCGTATCTTCTCTAATGTGACACCAACACCCTATCGTAGACATCCGTATCAGGGGCGTCTAGGACCTGGATAGCGTCGGGATGAAATAGCCCATGCAAAACCGAACAGTAAAAACAAAAAAGTTTTTGCATACTTGTTTGTTACTTTGGGTTAGTCGTTTTGGGGGTCGAGAGTTTCAACACGTGTGAGGGGATGTGTGCGTACACTAAAATTTATATAGATCGTGAGAAAGTGAAGTAATTTCATCTTAGATCCCAAAGAGATTTTCAATGCTTTCTAAACGGCCTCAATCGGAGCTTGTTCTTATTCATGTTGTTACTCTTAACTACTTCCCTCTTCTAGATGATGCCTATAATCAATTTCACACCGTATCTTCTCTAATGTGACACCAACACCCTATCGTAGACATCCGTATCGGGCGTCTAGGACCTGGATAGCATCGGGATGAAATAGCCCATGCAAACCCCATAAGTAAAAACAAAAAAAACTTGTGTATTTTGCATACTTGTTTGTTACTTTGGGTTAGTCGTTTTGGGGGTCGAGAGTTTCAACACGTGTGAGGGGATGTGTGCATACACTAAAATTTATATAGATCGTGAGAAAGTGAAGTAATTTCATCTTAGATCCCAAAGAGATTTTCAATGCTTTCTAAACGGCCTCAATCGGAGCTTGTTCTTATTCATGTTGTTACTCTTAACTACTTCCCTCTTCTAGATGATGCCTATAATCAATTTCGTCACCGTATCTTCTCTAATGTGACACCAACACCCTATCGTAGACATCCGTATCTCTGGGCGTCTAGGACCTGGATAGCATCGGGATGAAATAGCCCATGCAAAAACCGAACAAAAAAAACAAAAAAACTTGTGTTTTTTGCATACTTGTTTGTTACTTTGGGTTAGTCGTTTTGGGGTTCGAGAGTTTCAACACGTGTGAGGGGATGTGTGCGTACACTAAAATTTATATAGATCGTGAGAAAGTGAAGTAATTTCATCTTAGATCCCAAAGAGATTTTCAATGCTTTCTAAACGGCCTCAATCGGAGCTTGTTCTTATTCATGTTGTTACTCTTAACTACTTCCCTCTTCTAGATGATGCCTATAATCAATTTCGTCACCGTATCTTCTCTAATGTGACACCAACACCCTATCGTAGACATCCGTATCTCGGGCGTCTAGGACCTGGATAGCATCGGGATGAAATAGCCCATGCAAAACCGAACAGTAAAACAAAAAAACTTGTGTTTTTTGCATACTTGTTTGTTACTTTGGGTTAGTCGTTTTGGGGTCGAGAGTTTCAACACGTGTGGGGGGATGTGTGCGTACACTAAAATTTATATAGATCGTGAGAAAGTGAAGTAATTTCATCTTACATCCCAAAGAGATTTTCAATGCTTTCTAAACGGCCTCAATCGGAGCTTGTTCTTATTCATGTTGTTACTCTTAACTACTTCCCTCTTCTAGATGATGCCTATAATCAATTTCGTCACCGTATCTTCTCTAATGTGACACCAACACCCTATCGTAGACATCCGTATCAGGGGCGTCTAGGACCTGGATAGCGTCGGGATGAAATAGCCCATGCAAAACCGAACAGTAAAAACAAAAAAAAACTTGTGTTTTTCCATACTTGTTTGTTACTTTGGGTTAGTCGTTTTGGGGGTCGAGAGTTTCAACACGTGTGAGGGGATGTGTGCGTACACTAAAATTTATATAGATCGTGAGAATGTGAAGTAATTTCATCTTAGATCCCAAAGAGATTTTCAATGCTTTCTAAACGGCCTCAATCGGAGCTTGTTCTTATTCATGTTGTTACTCTTAACTACTTCCCTCTTCTAGATGATGCCTATAATCAATTTCGTCACCGTATCTTCTCTAATGTGACACCAACACCCTATCGTAGACATCCGTATCAGGGGCGTCTAGGACCTAGATAGCATCGGGATGAAATAGCCCATGCAAAACCGAACAAGAATACAAAAAAACTTGTGTTTTTTGCATACTTGTTTGTTACTTTGGGTTAGTCGTTTTGGGGGTCGAGAGTTTCAACACGTGTGAGGGGATGTGTGCATACACTAAAATTTATATAGATCGTGAGAAAGTGAAGTAATTTCATCTTAGATCCCAAAGAGATTTTCAATGCTTTCTAAACGGCCTCAATCGGAGCTTGTTCTTATTCATGTTGTTACTCTTAACTACTTCCCTCTTCTAGATGATGCCTATAATCAATTTCGTCACCGTATCTTCTCTAATGTGACACCAACACCCTATCGTAGACATCCGTATCTCGGGGCGTCTAGGACCTGGATAGCATCGGGATGAAATACCCCATGCAAAACCGAACAGTAAAAACAAAAAAACTTGTGTTTTTTGCATACTTGTTTGTTACTTTGGGTTAGTCGTTTTGGGGGTCTAGAGTTTCAACACGTGTGAGGGGATGTGTGCGTACATTAAAATTTATATAGATCGTGAGAAAGTGAAGTAATTTCATCTTAGATCCCAAAGAGATTTTCAATGCTTTCTAAACGGCCTCAATCGGAGCTTGTTCTTATTCATGTTGTTACTCTTAACTACTTCCCTCTTCTAGATGATGCCTATAATCAATTTCGTCACCGTATCTTCTCTAATGTGACACCAACACCCTATCGTAGACATCCGTATCTGGGGCGTCTAGGACCTGGATAGCATCGGGATGAAATAACCCATGCAAAACCGAACAGTAAAAACAAAAAAACTTGTGTTTTTTGCATACTTGTTTGTTACTTTGGGTTAGTCGTTTTGGGGTCTAGAGTTTCAACACGTGTGAGGGGATGTGTGCGACATTAAAATTTATATAGATCGTGAGAAAGTGAAGTAATTTCATCTTAGATCCCAAAGAGATTTTCAATGCTTTCTAAACGGCCTCAATCGGAGCTTGTTCTTATTCATGTTGTTACTCTTAACTACTTCCCTCTTCTAGATGATGCCTATAATCAATTTCGTCACCGTATCTTCTCTAATGTGACACCAACACCCTATCGTAGACATCCGTATCCTGGGCGTCTAGGACTGGATAGCATCGGGATGAAATAGCCCATGCAAAAACCGAACAAGAAAACAAAAAAAACTTGTGTTTTTTGCATACTTGTTTGTTACTTTGGGTTAGTCGTTTTGGGTGTCGAGTTTCAACATGTGTGAGGGGATGTGTGCGTACACTAAAATTTATATAGATCGTGAGAAAGTGAAGTAATTTCATCTTAGATCCCAAAGAGATTTTCAATGCTTTCTAAACGGCCTCAATCGGAGCTTGTTCTTATTCATGTTGTTACTCTTAACTACTTCCCTCTTCTAGATGATGCCTATAATCAATTTCGTCACCGTATCTTCTCTAATGTGACACCAACACCCTATCGTAGACATCCGTATCTGGGGCGTCTAGGACCTGGATAGCATCGGGATGAAATAGCCCATGCAAAACCGAACAGTAAAAACAAAAAAAACTTGTGTTTTTTGCATACTTATTTGTTACTTTGGGTTAGTCGTTTTGGGGGTCGAGAGTTTCAACACGTGTGGGGGGATGTGTGCGTACACTAAAATTTATATAGATCGTGAGAAAGTGAAGTAATTTCATCTTACATCCCAAAGAGATTTTCAATGCTTTCTAAACGGCCTCAATCGGAGCTTGTTCTTATTCATGTTGTTACTCTTAACTACTTCCCTCTTCTAGATGATGCCTATAATCAATTTCGTCACCGTATCTTCTCTAATGTGACACCAACACCCTATCGTAGACATCCGTATCAGGGGCGTCTAGGACCTGGATAGCGTCGGGATGAAATAGCCCATGCAAAACCGAACAGTAAAAACAAAAAAAACTTGTGTTTTTCCATACTTGTTTGTTACTTTGGGTTAGTCGTTTTGGGGGTCGAGAGTTTCAACACGTGTGAGGGGATGTGTGCGTACACTAAAATTTATATAGATCGTGAGAATGTGAAGTAATTTCATCTTAGATCCCAAAGAGATTTTCAATGCTTTCTAAACGGCCTCAATCGGAGCTTGTTCTTATTCATGTTGTTACTCTTAACTACTTCCCTCTTCTAGATGATGCCTATAATCAATTTCGTCACCGTATCTTCTCTAATGTGACACCAACACCCTATCGTAGACATCCGTATCAGGGCGTCTAGGACCTAGATAGCATCGGGATGAAATAGCCCATGCAAAACCGAACAAGTAAATACAAAAAAACTTGTGTTTTTGCATACTTGTTTGTTACTTTGGGTTAGTCGTTTTGGGGTCGAGAGTTTCAACACGTGTGAGGGGATGTGTGCATACACTAAAATTTATATAGATCGTGAGAAAGTGAAGTAATTTCATCTTAGATCCCAAAGAGATTTTCAATGCTTTCTAAAACGGCCTCAATCGGAGCTTGTTCTTATTCATGTTGTTACTCTTAACTACTTCCCTCTTCTAGATGATGCCTATAATCAATTTCGTCACCGTATCTTCTCTAATGTGACACCAACACCCTATCGTAGACATCCGTATGCTGGGCGTCTAGGACCTGGATAGCATCGGGATGAAATAACCCATGCAAAACCGAACAGTAAAAACAAAAAAACTTGTGTTTTTTGCATACTTGTTTGTTACTTTGGGTTAGTCGTTTTGGGGGTCTAGAGTTTCAGCACGTGTGAGGGGATGTGTGCGTACATTAAAATTTATATAGATCGTGAGAAAGTGAAGTAATTTCATCTTAGATCCCAAAGAGATTTTCAATGCTTTCTAAACGGCCTCAATCGGAGCTTGTTCTTATTCATGTTGTTACTCTTAACTACTTCCCTCTTCTAGATGATGCCTCTAATCAATTTCGTCACCGTATCTTCTCTAATGTGACACCAACACCCTATCGTAGACATCCGTATCAGGGGCGTCTAGGACCTGGATAGCGTCGGGATGAAATAGCCCATGCAAAACCGAACAGTAAAAACAAAAAAACTTGTGTTTTTTGCATACTTGTTTGTTACTTTGGGTTAGTCGTTTTGGGTGTCGAGAGTTTCAACATGTGTGAGGGGATGTGTGCGTACACTAAAATTTATATAGATCATGAGAAAGTGAAGTAATTTCATCTTAGATCCCAAAGAGATTTTCAATGCTTTCTAAACGGCCTCAATCGGAGCTTGTTCTTATTCATGTTGTTACTCTTAACTACTTCCCTCTTCTAGATGATGCCTATAATCAATTTCGTCACCGTATCTTCTCTAATGTGACACCAACACCCTATCGTAGACATCCATATCTGGGGCGTCTAGGACCTGGATAGCATCGGGATGAAATAGCCCATGCAAAACCGAACAGTAAAAACAAAAAAACTTGTGTTTTTTGCATACTTGTTTGTTACTTTGGGTTAGTCGTTTTGGGGGTCGAGAGTTTCAACACGTGTGAGGGGATGTGTGCATACACTAAAATTTATATAGATCGTGAGAAAGTGAAGTAATTTCATCTTAGATCCCAAAGAGATTTTCAATGCTTTCTAAACGGCCTCAATCGGAGCTTGTTCTTATTCATGTTGTTACTCTTAACTACTTCCCTCTTCTAGATGATGCCTATAATCAATTTCGTCACCGTATCTTCTCTAATGTGACACCAACACCCTATCGTAGACATCCGTATCAGGGGCGTCTAGGACCTGGATAGCGTCGGGATGAAATAGCCCATGCAAAACCGAACAGTAAAAACAAAAAAACTTGTGTTTTTTGCATACTTGTTTGTTACTTTGGGTTAGTCGTTTTGGGGGTCTAGAGTTTCAACACGTGTGAGGGGATGTGTGCGTACATTAAAATTTATATAGATCGTGAGAAAGTGAAGTAATTTCATCTTAGATCCCAAAGAGATTTTCAATGCTTTCTAAACGGCCTCAATCGGAGCTTGTTCTTATTCATGTTGTTACTCTTAACTACTTCCCTCTTCTAGATGATGCCTCTAATCAATTTCGTCACCGTATCTTCTCTAATGTGACACCAACACCCTATCGTAGACATCCGTATCAGGGGCGTCTAGGACCTGGATAGCGTCGGGATGAAATAGCCCATGCAAAACCGAACAGTAAAAACAAAAAAACTTGTGTTTTTTGCATACTTGTTTGTTACTTTGGGTTAGTCGTTTTGGGTGTCGAGAGTTTCAACATGTGTGAGGGGATGTGTGCGTACACTAAAATTTATATAGATCATGAGAAAGTGAAGTAATTTCATCTTAGATCCCAAAGAGATTTTCAATGCTTTCTAAACGGCCTCAATCGGAGCTTGTTCTTATTCATGTTGTTACTCTTAACTACTTCCCTCTTCTAGATGATGCCTATAATCAATTTCGTCACCGTATCTTCTCTAATGTGACACCAACACCCTATCGTAGACATCCATATCTGGGGCGTCTAGGACCTGGATAGCATCGGGATGAAATAGCCCATGCAAAACCGAACAGTAAAAACAAAAAAAACTTGTGTTTTTTGCATACTTGTTTGTTACTTTGGGTTAGTCGTTTTGGGGGTCGAGAGTTTCAACACGTGTGAGGGGATGTGTGCATACACTAAAATTTATATAGATCGTGAGAAAGTGAAGTAATTTCATCTTAGATCCCAAAGAGATTTTCAATGCTTTCTAAACGGCCTCAATCGGAGCTTGTTCTTATTCATGTTGTTACTCTTAACTACTTCCCTCTTCTAGATGATGCCTATAATCAATTTCGTCACCGTATCTTCTCTAATGTGACACCAACACCCTATCGTAGACATCCGTATCAGGGGCGTCTAGGACCTGGATAGCGTCGGGATGAAATAGCCCATGCAAAACCGAACAGTAAAAACAAGAAAAACTTGTGTTTTTTGCATACTTGTTTGTTACTTTGGGTTAGTCGTTTTGGGGGTCGAGAGTTTCAACACGTGTGAGGGGATGTGTGCGTACACTAAAATTTATATAGATCGTGAGAAAGTGAAGTAATTTCATCTTAGATCCCAAAGAGATTTTCAATGCTTTCTAAACGGCCTCAATCGGAGCTTGTTCTTATTCATGTTGTTACTCTTAACTACTTCCCTCTTCTAGATGATGCCTATAATCAATTTCGTCACCGTATCTTCTCTAATGTGACACCAACACCCTATCGTAGACATCCGTATCTGGGGCATCTAGGACCTGGATAGCATCGGGATGAAATAGCCCATGCAAAACCGAATAGTAAAAACAAAAAAAACTTGTGTTTTTTGCATACTTGTTTGTTACTTTGGGTTAGTCGTTTTGGGGGTCGAGAGTTTCAACACGTGTGAGGGGATGTGTGCATACACTAAAATTTATATAGATCGTGAGAAAGTGAAGTAATTTCATCTTAGATCCCAAAGAGATTTTCAATGCTTTCTAAACGGCCTCAATCGGAGCTTGTTCTTATTCATGTTGTTACTCTTAACTACTTCCCTCTTCTAGATGATGCCTATAATCAATTTCGTCACCGTATCTTCTCTAATGTGACACCAACACCCTATCGTAGACATCCGTATCTGGGCGTCTAGGACCTGGATAGCATCGGGATGAAATAACCCATGCAAAACCGAACAAGAAAACAAAAAAACTTGTGTTTTTTGCATACTTGTTTGTTACTTTGGGATAGTAGTTTTGTTGTTCTAGAGTTTCAACACGTGTGAGGGGATGTGTGCGTACATTAAAATTTATATAGATCGTGAGAAAGTGAAGTAATTTCATCTTAGATCCCAAAGAGATTTTCAATGCTTTCTAAACGGCCTCAATCGGAGCTTGTTCTTATTCATGTTGTTACTCTTAACTACTTCCCTCTTCTAGATGATGCCTCTAATCAATTTCGTCACCGTATCTTCTCTAATGTAACACCAACACCCTATCGTAGACATCCATTATCGGGGGCGTCTAGGACCTGGATAAGCGTCGGGATGAAATAGCCCAAGCAAAACCGAATAGAAAACAAAAAAACTTGTGTTTTTTGCATACTTGTTTGTTACTTTGGGTTAGTCGTTTTGGGTGTCGAGAGTTTCAACATGTGTGAGGGGATGTGTGCGTACACTAAAATTTATATAGATCGTGAGAAAGTGAAGTAATTTCATCTTAGATCCCAAAGAGATTTTCAATGCTTTCTAAACGGCCTCAATCGGAGCTTGTTCTTATTCATGTTGTTACTCTTAACTACTTCCCTCTTCTAGATGATGCCTATAATCAATTTCGTCACCGTATCTTCTCTAATGTGACACCAACACCCTATCGTAGACATCCGTATCTGGGGCGTCTAGGACCTGGATAGCATCGGGATGAAATAGCCCATGTAAAACCGAACAGTAAAAACAAAAAAAACTTGTGTTTTTTGCATACTTGTTTGTTACTTTGGGTTAGTCGTTTTGGGGGTCGAGAGTTTCAACACGTGTGGGGGGATGTGTGCGTACACTAAAATTTATATAGATCGTGAGAAAGTGAAGTAATTTCATCTTACATCCCAAAGAGATTTTCAATGCTTTCTAAACGGCCTCAATCGGAGCTTGTTCTTATTCATGTTGTTACTCTTAACTACTTCCCTCTTCTAGATGATGCCTATAATCAATTTCGTCACCGTATCTTCTCTAATGTGACACCAACACCCTATCGTAGACATCCGTATAAGGGGCGTCTAGGACCTGGATAGCGTCGGGATGAAATAGCCCATGCAAAACCGAACAGTAAAAACAAAAAAAACTTGTGTTTTTTGCATACTTGTTTGTTACTTTGGGTTAGTCGTTTTGGGGGTCGAGAGTTTCAACACGTGTGAGGTTATGTGTGCGTACACTAAAATTAATATAGATCATGAGAAAGTGAAGTAATTTCATCTTAGATCCCAAAGAGATTTTCAATGCTTTCTAAACGGCCTCAATCGGAGCTTGTTCTTATTCATGTTGTTACTCTTAACTACTTCCCTCTTCTAGATGATGCCTATAATCAATTTCGTCACCGTATCTTCTCTAATGTGACACCAACACCCTATCGTAGACATCCGTATCAGGGGCGTCTAGGACCTGGATAGCATCGGGATGAAATAGCCCATGCAAAACTGAACAGTAAATACAAAAAAAACTTGTGTTTTTTGCATACTTGTTTGTTACTTTGGGTTAGTCGTTTTGGGGGTCGAGAGTTTCAACACGTGTGAGGGGATGTGTGCATACACTAAAATTTATATAGATCGTGAGAAAGTGAAGTAATTTCATCTTAGATCCCAAAGAGATTTTCAATGCTTTCTAAACGGCCTCAATCGGAGCTTGTTCTTATTCATGTTGTTACTCTTAACTACTTCCCTCTTCTAGATGATGCCTATAATCAATTTCGTCACCGTATCTTCTCTAATGTGACACCAACACCCTATCGTAGACATCCGTATCTGGGGCGTCTAGGACCTGGATAGCATCGGGATGAAATAACCCATGCAAAACCGAACAGTAAAAACAAAAAAACTTGTGTTTTTTGCATACTTGTTTGTTACTTTGGGTTAGTCATTTTGGGGGTCTAGAGTTTCAACACGTGTGAGGGGATGTGTGCGTACATTAAAATTTATATAGATCGTGAGAAAGTGAAGTAATTTCATCTTAGATCCCAAAGAGATTTTCAATGCTTTCTAAACGGCCTCAATCGGAGCTTGTTCTTATTCATGTTGTTACTCTTAACTACTTCCCTCTTCTAGATGATGCCTCTAATCAATTTCGTCACCGTATCTTCTCTAATGTGACACCAACACCCTATCGTAGACATCCGTATCAGGGGCGTCTAGGACCTGGATAGCGTCGGGATGAAATAGCCCATGCAAAACCGAACAGTAAAAACAAAAAACTTGTGTTTTTTGCATACTTGTTTGTTACTTTGGGTTAGTCGTTTTGGGTGTCGAGTTTCAACATGTGTGAGGGGATGTGTGCGTACACTAAAATTTATATAGATCGTGAGAAAGTGAAGTAATTTCATCTTAGATCCCAAAGAGATTTTCAATGCTTTCTAAACGGCCTCAATCGGAGCTTGTTCTTATTCATGTTGTTACTCTTAACTACTTCCCTCTTCTAGATGATGCCTATAATCAATTTCGTCACCGTATCTTCTCTAATGTGACACCAACACCCTATCGTAGACATCCGTATGAGGGGCGTCTAGGACCTAGATAGCATCGGGATGAAATAGCCCATGCAAAACCGAACAGTAAAAACAAAAAAACATGTGTTTTTGCATACTTGTTTGTTACTTTGGGTTAGTCGTTTTGGGGGTCGAGAGTTTCAACACGTGTGAGGGGATGTGTGCGTACACTAAAATTTATATAGATCGTGAGAAAGTGAAGTAATTTCATCTTAGATCCCAAAGAGATTTTCAATGCTTTCTAAACGGCCTCAATCGGAGCTTGTTCTTATTCATGTTGTTACTCTTAACTACTTCCCTCTTCTAGATGATGCCTATAATCAATTTCGTCACCGTATCTTCTCTAATGTGACACCAACACCCTATCGTAGACATCCGTATCAGGGCGGCTAGGACCATGATAGCAACCGGAAGAAATAGACCATGCAAAAACGAACAAGAAAAACAAAAAAACTTGTGTTTTTGCATACTTGTTTGTTACTTTGGGTTAGTCGTTTTGGGGGTCGAGAGTTTCAACACGTGTGAGGGGATGTGTGCATACACTAAAATTTATATAGATCGTGAGAAAGTGAAGTAATTTCATCTTAGATCCCAAAGAGATTTTCAATGCTTTCTAAACGGCCTCAATCGGAGCTTGTTCTTATTCATGTTGTTACTCTTAACTACTTCCCTCTTCTAGATGATGCCTATAATCAATTTCGTCACCGTATCTTCTCTAATGTGACACCAACACCCTATCGTAGACATCCGTATCTGGGGCGTCTAGGACCTGGATAGCATCGGGATGAAATAACCCATGCAAAACCGAACAGTAAAAACAAAAAACTTGTGTTTTTTGCATACTTGTTTGTTACTTTGGGTTAGTCGTTTTGGGGGTCTAGAGTTTCAACACGTGTGAGGGGATGTGTGCGTACATTAAAATTTATATAGATCGTGAGAAAGTGAAGTAATTTCATCTTAGATCCCAAAGAGATTTTCAATGCTTTCTAAACGGCCTCAATCGGAGCTTGTTCTTATTCATGTTGTTACTCTTAACTACTTCCCTCTTCTAGATGATGCCTCTAATCAATTTCGTCACCGTATCTTCTCTAATGTGACACCAACACCCTATCGTGAACATCTGTATCGGGCGTCTAGGACCTGGATAGCGTCGGGATGAAATAGCCCATGCAAAACCGAATAGTAAAAAAAAAACTTGTGTTTTTTGCATACTTGTTTGTTACTTTGGGTTAGTCGTTTTGGGTGTCGAGAGTTTCAACATGTGTGAGGGGATGTGTGCGTACACTAAAATTTATATAGATCATGAGAAAGTGAAGTAATTTCATCTTAGATCCCAAAGAGATTTTCAATGCTTTCTAAACGGCCTCAATCGGAGCTTGTTCTTATTCATGTTGTTACTCTTAACTACTTCCCTCTTCTAGATGATGCCTATAATCAATTTCGTCACCGTATCTTCTCTAATGTGACACCAACACCCTATCGTAGACATCCGTATCTGGGGCGTCTAGGACCTGGATAGCATCGGGATGAAATAACCCATGCAAAACCGAACAGTAAAAACAAAAAAACTTGTGTTTTTTGCATACTTGTTTGTTACTTTGGGTTAGTCGTTTTGGGGGTCTAGAGTTTCAACACGTGTGAGGGGATGTGTGCGTACATTAAAATTTATATAGATCGTGAGAAAGTGAAGTAATTTCATCTTAGATCCCAAAGAGATTTTCAATGCTTTCTAAACGGCCTCAATCGGAGCTTGTTCTTATTCATGTTGTTACTCTTAACTACTTCCCTCTTCTAGATGATGCCTCTAATCAATTTCGTCACCGTATCTTCTCTAATGTGACACCAACACCCTATCGTAGACATCCGTATCAGGGGCGTCTAGGACTTGGATAGCGTCGGGATGAAATAGCCCATGCAAAACCGAACAGTAAAAACAAAAAAACTTGTGTTTTTTGCATACTTGTTTGTTACTTTGGGTTAGTCGTTTTGGGTGTCGAGAGTTTCAACATGTGTGAGGGGATGTGTGCGTACACTAAAATTTATATAGATCGTGAGAAAGTGAAGTAATTTCATCTTAGATCCCAAAGAGATTTTCAATGCTTTCTAAACGGCCTCAATCGGAGCTTGTTCTTATTCATGTTGTTACTCTTAACTACTTCCCTCTTCTAGATGATGCCTATAATCAATTTCATCACCGTATCTTCTCTAATGTGACACCAACACCCTATCGTAGACATCCGTATCTGGGGCGTCTAGGACCTGGATAGCATCGGGATGAAATAGCCCATGCAAAACCGAACAGTAAAAACAAAAAAATCTTGTGTTTTTTGCATACTTGTTTGTTACTTTGGGTTAGTCGTTTTGGGGGTCGAGAGTTTCAACACGTGTGAGGGGATGTGTGCGTACACTAAAATTTATATAGATCGTGAGAAAGTGAAGTAATTTCATCTTAGATCCCAAAGAGATTTTAAATGCTTTCTAAACAGCCTCAATCGGAGCTTGTTCTTATTCATGTTGTTACTCTTAACTACTTCCCACTTCTAGATGATGCCTATAATCAATTTCGTCACCGTATCTTCTCTAATGTGACACCAACACCCTATCGTAGACTTCCGTATCTGGGGCGTCTAGGACCTGGATAGCATCGGGATGAAATAGCCCATGCAAAACCGAACAGTAAAAACAAAAAAAACTTGTGTTTTTTGCATACTTGTTTGTTACTTTGGGTTAGTCGTTTTGGGGGTCGAGAGTTTCAACACGTGTGGGGGGATGTGTGCGTACACTAAAATTTATATAGATCGTGAGAAAGTGAAGTAATTTCATCTTACATCCCAAAGAGATTTTCAATGCTTTCTAAACGGCCTCAATCGGAGCTTGTTCTTATTCATGTTGTTACTCTTAACTACTTCCCTCTTCTAGATGATGCCTATAATCAATTTCGTCACCGTATCTTCTCTAATGTGACACCAACACCCTATCGTAGACATCCGTATCAGGGGCGTCTAGGACCTGGATAGCGTCGGGATGAAATAGCCCATGCAAAACCGAACAGTAAAAACAAAAAAAACTTGTGTTTTTTGCATACTTGTTTGTTACTTTGGGTTAGTCGTTTTGGGGGTCGAGAGTTTCAACACGTGTGAGGGGATGTGTGCGTACACTAAAATTTATATAGATCGTGAGAAAGTGAAGTAATTTCATCTTAGATCCCAAAGAGATTTTCAATGCTTTCTAAACGGCCTCAATCGGAGCTTGTTCTTATTCATGTTGTTACTCTTAACTACTTCCCTCTTCTAGATGATGCCTATAATCAATTTCGTCACCGTATCTTCTCTAATGTGACACCAACACCCTATCGTAGACATCCGTATTAGGGGCGTCTAGGACCTGGATAGCATCTGGATGAAATAGCCCATGCAAAACCGAACAGTAAAAACAAAAAAAACTTGTGTTTTTTGCATACTTGTTTGTTACTTTGGGTTAGTCGTTTTGGGGGTCGAGAGTTTCAACACGTGTGAGGGGATGTGTGCATACACTAAAATTTATATAGATCGTGAGAAAGTGAAGTAATTTCATCTTAGATCCCAAAGAGATTTTCAATGCTTTCTAAACGGCCTCAATCGGAGCTTGTTCTTATTCATGTTGTTACTCTTAACTACTTCCCTCTTCTAGATGATGCCTATAATCAATTTCGTCACCGTATCTTCTCTAATGTGACACCAACACCCTATCGTAGACATCCGTATCTGGGGCGTCTAGGACCTGGATAGCATCGGGATGAAATAGCCCATGCAAAACCGAACAGTAAAAACAAAAAAATCTTGTGTTTTTTGCATACTTGTTTGTTACTTTGGGTTAGTCGTTTTGGGGGTCGAGAGTTTCAACACGTGTGAGGGGATGTGTGCGTACACTAAAATTTATATAGATCGTGAGAAAGTGAAGTAATTTCATCTTAGATCCCAAAGAGATTTTAAATGCTTTCTAAACAGCCTCAATCGGAGCTTGTTCTTATTCATGTTGTTACTCTTAACTACTTCCCACTTCTAGATGATGCCTATAATCAATTTCGTCACCGTATCTTCTCTAATGTGACACCAACACCCTATCGTAGACTTCCGTATCTGGGGCGTCTAGGACCTGGATAGCATCGGGATGAAATAGCCCATGCAAAACCGAACAGTAAAAACAAAAAAAACTTGTGTTTTTTGCATACTTGTTTGTTACTTTGGGTTAGTCGTTTTGGGGTCGAGAGTTTCAACACGTGTGGGGGGATGTGTGCGTACACTAAAATTTATATAGATCGTGAGAAAGTGAAGTAATTTCATCTTACATCCCAAAGAGATTTTCAATGCTTTCTAAACGGCCTCAATCGGAGCTTGTTCTTATTCATGTTGTTACTCTTAACTACTTCCCTCTTCTAGATGATGCCTATAATCAATTTCGTCACCGTATCTTCTCTAATGTGACACCAACACCCTATCGTAGACATCCGTATCAGGGGCGTCTAGGACCTGGATAGCGTCGGGATGAAATAGCCCATGCAAAACCGAACAAGAAAAACAAAAAAAACTTGTGTTTTTTGCATACTTGTTTGTTACTTTGGGTTAGTCGTTTTGGGGTCGAGAGTTTCAACACGTGTGAGGGGATGTGTGCGTACACTAAAATTTATATAGATCGTGAGAAAGTGAAGTAATTTCATCTTAGATCCCAAAGAGATTTTCAATGCTTTCTAAACGGCCTCAATCGGAGCTTGTTCTTATTCATGTTGTTACTCTTAACTACTTCCCTCTTCTAGATGATGCCTATAATCAATTTCGTCACCGTATCTTCTCTAATGTGACACCAACACCCTATCGTAGACATCCGTATTAGGGGCGTCTAGGACCTGGATAGCATCGGGATGAAATAGCCCATGCAAAACCTACCACACAAAAACCAAACACCTTGTGTTTTTTGCATACTTGTTTGTTACTTTGGGTTAGTCGTTTTGGGGGTCGAGAGTTTCAACACGTGTGAGGGGATGTGTGCATACACTAAAATTTATATAGATCGTGAGAAAGTGAAGTAATTTCATCTTAGATCCCAAAGAGATTTTCAATGCTTTCTAAACGGCCTCAATCGGAGCTTGTTCTTATTCATGTTGTTACTCTTAACTACTTCCCTCTTCTAGATGATGCCTATAATCAATTTCGTCACCGTATCTTCTCTAATGTGACACCAACACCCTATCGTAGACATCCGTATCTGGGGCGTCTAGGACCTGGATAGCATCGGGATGAAATAACCCATGCAAAATCGAACAGTAAAAACAAAAAAAACTTGTGTTTTTTGCATACTTGTTTTTTACTTTGGGTTAGTCGTTTTGGGGGTCTAGAGTTTCAACACGTGTGAGGGGATGTGTGCGTTCATTAAAATTTATATAGATCGTGAGAAAGTGAAGTAATTTCATCTTAGATCCCAAAGAGATTTTCAATGCTTTCTAAACGGCCTCAATCGGAGCTTGTTCTTATTCATGTTGTTACTCTTAACTACTTCCCTCTTCTAGATGATGCCTATAATCAATTTCGTCACCGTATCTTCTCTAATGTGACACCAACACCCTATTGTAGACATCAGTATCAGGGGCGTCTAGGACCTGGATAGCGTCGGGATGAAATAGCCCATGCAAAACCGAACAGTAAAAACAAAAAAAACTTGTGTTTTTTCCATACTTGTTTGTTACTTTGGGTTAGTCGTTTTGGGGGTCGAGAGTTTCAACACGTGTGAGGGGATGTGTGCGTACACTAAAATTTATATAGATCGTGAGAAAGTGAAGTAATTTCATCTTAGATCCCAAAGAGATTTTCAATGCTTTCTAAACGGCCTCAATCGGAGCTTGTTCTTATTCATGTTGTTACTCTTAACTACTTCCCTCTTCTAGATGATGCCTATAATCAATTTCACACCGTATCTTCTCTAATGTGACACCAACACCCTATCATAGACATCTGTATCTGGGGCGTCTAGGACCTGGATAGCATCGGGATGAAATAGCCCATGCAAAACCGAACAGTAAAAACAAAAAAAACTTGTGTTTTTTGCATACTTGTTTGTTACTTTGGGTTAGTCGTTTTGGGGGTCGAGAGTTTCAACACGTGTGGGGGGATGTGTTCGTACACTAAAATTTATATAGATCGTGAGAAAGTGAAGTAATTTCATCTTACATCCCAAAGAGATTTTCAATGCTTTCTAAACGGCCTCAATCGGAGCTTGTTCTTATTCATGTTGTTACTCTTAACTACTTCCCTCTTCTAGATGATGCCTATAATCAATTTCGTCACCGTATCTTCTCTAATGTGACACCAACACCCTATTGTAGACATCCGTATCAGGGGCGTCTAGGACCTGGATAGCGTCGGGATGAAATAGCCCATGCAAAATCGAACAGTAAAAACAAAAAAAACTTGTGTTTTTTGCATACTTGTTTGTTACTTTGGGTTAGTCGTTTTGGGGGTCGAGAGTTTCAACACGTGTGAGGGGATGTGTGCGTTCACTAAAATTTATATAGATCGTGAGAAAGTGAAGTAATTTCATCTTAGATCCCAAAGAGATTTTCAATGCTTTCTAAACGGCCTCAATCGGAGCTTGTTCTTATTCATGTTGTTACTCTTAACTACTTCCCTCTTCTAGATGATGCCTATAATCAATTTCATCACCGTATCTTCTCTAATGTGACACCAACACCCTATCGTAGACATCCGTATCAGGGGCGTCTAGGACCTGGATAGCATCGGGATGAAATAGCCCATGCAAAACCGAACAGTAAAAACAAAAAAAACTTGTGTTTTTTCCATACTTGTTTGTTACTTTGGGTTAGTCGTTTTGGGGGTCGAGAGTTTCAACACGTGTGAGGGGATGTGTGCGTACACTAAAATTTATATAGATCGTGAGAAAGTGAAGTAATTTCATCTTAGATCCCAAAGAGATTTTCAATGCTTTCTAAACGGCCTCAATCGGAGCTTGTTCTTATTCATGTTGTTACTCTTAACTACTTCCCTCTTCTAGATGATGCCTATAATCAATTTCGTCACCGTATCTTCTCTAATGTGACACCAACACCCTATCATAGACATCTGTATCTGGGGCGTCTAGGACCTGGATAGCATCGGGATGAAATAGCCCATGCAAAACCGAACAGTAAAAACAAAAAAAACTTGTGTTTTTTGCATACTTGTTTGTTACTTTGGGTTAGTCATTTTGGGGGTCGAGAGTTTCAACACGTGTGGGGGGATGTGTTCGTACACTAAAATTTATATAGATCGTGAGAAAGTGAAGTAATTTCATCTTACATCCCAAAGAGATTTTCAATGCTTTCTAAACGGCCTCAATCGGAGCTTGTTCTTATTCATGTTGTTACTCTTAACTACTTCCCTCTTCTAGATGATGCCTATAATCAATTTCGTCACCGTATCTTCTCTAATGTGACACCAACACCCTATTGTAGACATCCGTATCAGGGGCGTCTAGGACCTGGATAGCGTCGGGATGAAATAGCCCATGCAAAATCGAACAGTAAAAACAAAAAAAACTTGTGTTTTTTGCATACTTGTTTGTTACTTTGGGTTAGTCGTTTTGGGGGTCGAGAGTTTCAACACGTGTGAGGGGATGTGTGCGTACACTAAAATTTATATAGATCGTGAGAAAGTGAAGTAATTTCATCTTAGATCCCAAAGAGATTTTCAATGCTTTCTAAACGGCCTCAATCGGAGCTTGTTCTTATTCATGTTGTTACTCTTAACTACTTCCCTCTTCTAGATGATGCCTATAATCAATTTCGTCACCGTATCTTCTCTAATGTGACACCAACACCCTATCGTAGACATCCGTATCTGGGGCGTCTAGGACCTGGATAGCATCGGGATGAAATAACCCATGCAAAACCGAACAGTAAAAACAAAAAAAACTTGTGTTTTTTGCATACTTGTTTTTTACTTTGGGTTAGTCGTTTTGGGGGTCTAGAGTTTCAACACGTGTGAGGGGATGTGTGCGTTCATTAAAATTTATATAGATCGTGAGAAAGTGAAGTAATTTCATCTTAGATCCCAAAGAGATTTTCAATGCTTTCTAAACGGCCTCAATCGGAGCTTGTTCTTATTCATGTTGTTACTCTTAACTACTTCCCTCTTCTAGATGATGCCTATAATCAATTTCGTCACCGTATCTTCTCTAATGTGACACCAACACCCTATCGTAGACATCAGTATCAGGGGCGTCTAGGACCTGGATAGCGTCGGGATGAAATAGCCCATGCAAAACCGAACAGTAAAAACAAAAAAAACTTGTGTTTTTTCCATACTTGTTTGTTACTTTGGGTTAGTCGTTTTGGGGGTCGAGAGTTTCAACACGTGTGAGGGGATGTGTGCGTACACTAAAATTTATATAGATCGTGAGAAAGTGAAGTAATTTCATCTTAGATCCCAAAGAGATTTTCAATGCTTTCTAAACGGCCTCAATCGGAGCTTGTTCTTATTCATGTTGTTACTCTTAACTACTTCCCTCTTCTAGATGATGCCTATAATCAATTTCGTCACCGTATCTTCTCTAATGTGACACCAACACCCTATCATAGACATCTGTATCTGGGGCGTCTAGGACCTGGATAGCATCGGGATGAAATAGCCCATGCAAAACCGAACAGTAAAAACAAAAAAAAAACTTGTGTTTTTTGCATACTTGTTTGTTACTTTGGGTTAGTCGTTTTTGGTGTCGAGAGTTTCAACACGTGTGAGGAGATGTGTTCGTACACTAAAATTTATATAGATCGTGAGAAAGTGAAGTAATTTCATCTTACATCCCAAAGAGATTTTCAATGCTTTCTAAACGGCCTCAATCGGAGCTTGTTCTTATTCATGTTGTTACTCTTAACTACTTCCCTCTTCTAGATGATGCCTATAATCAATTTCGTCACCGTATCTTCTCTAATGTGACACCAACACCCTATCGTAGACATCCGTATCTGGGGCGTCTAGGACCTGGATAGCATCGGGATGAAATAGCCCATGCAAAATCGAACAATAAAAACAAAAAAAACTTGTGTTTTGCATACTTGTTTGTTACTTTGGGTTAGTCGTTTTGGGGTCGAGAGTTTCAACACGTGTGAGGGGATGTGTGCGTACACTAAAATTTATATAGATCGTGAGAAAGTGAAGTAATTTCATCTTAGATCCCAAAGAGATTTTCAATGCTTTCTAAACGGCCTCAATCGGAGCTTGTTCTTATTCATGTTGTTACTCTTAACTACTTCCCTCTTCTAGATGATGCCTATAATCAATTTCGTCACCGTATCTTCTCTAATGTGACACCAACACCCTATCGTAGACATCCGTATCTGGGGCGTCTAGGACCTGGATAGCGTCGGGATGAAATAGCCCATGCAAAACCGAACAGTAAAAACAAAAAAACTTGTGTTTTTTGCATACTTGTTTGTTACTTTGGGTTAGTCGTTTTGGGGGTCGAGAGTTTCAACACGTGTGAGGGATGTGTGCGTACACTAAAATTTATATAGATCGTGAGAAAGTGAAGTAATTTCATCTTAGATCCCAAAGAGATTTTCAATGCTTTCTAAACGGCCTCAATCGGAGCTTGTTCTTATTCATGTTGTTACTCTTAACTACTTCCCTCTTCTAGATGATGCCTATAATCAATTTCGTCACCGTATCTTCTCTAATGTGACACCAACACCCTATCATAGACATCCGTATCAGGGGCGTCTAGGACCTGGATAGCATCGGGATGAAATAGCCCATGCAAAACCGAACAAAAAAAAAAAAACTTGTGTTTTTTGCATACTTGTTTGTTACTTTGGGTTAGTCATTTTGCGGGTCTAGAGTTTCAACACGTGTGAGGGGATGTGTGCGTACACTAAAATTTATATAGATCGTGAGAAAGTGAAGTAATTTCATCTTAGATCCCAAAGAGATTTTCAATGCTTTCTAAACGGCCTCAATCGGAGCTTGTTCTTAATCATGTTGTTACTCTTAACTATTTCCCTCTTCTAGATGATGCCTATAATCAATTTCGTCACCGTATCTTCTCTAATGTGACACCAACACCCTATCGTAGACATCCGTATCTGGGGCGTCTAGGACCTGGATAGCATCGGGATGAAATAACCCATGCAAAACCGAACAGTAAAAACAAAAAAAACTTGTGTTTTTTGCATACTTGTTTTTTACTTTGGGTTAGTCGTTTTGGGGGTCTAGAGTTTCAACACGTGTGAGGGGATGTGTGCGTTCAGTAAAATTTATATAGATCGTGAGAAAGTGAAGTAATTTCATCTTAGATCCCAAAGAGATTTTCAATGCTTTCTAAACGGCCTCAATCGGAGCTTGTTCTTATTCATGTTGTTACTCTTAACTACTTCCCTCTTCTAGATGATGCCTATAATCAATTTCGTCACCGTATCTTCTCTAATGTGACACCAACACCCTATTGTAGACATCAGTATCAGGGGCGTCTAGGACATGGATAGCGTCGGGATGAAATAGCCCATGCAAAACCGAACAGTAAAAACAAAAAAAACTTGTGTTTTTTCCATACTTGTTTGTTACTTTGGGTTAGTCGTTTTGGGGGTCGAGAGTTTCAACACGTGTGAGGGGATGTGTGCGTACACTAAAATTTATATAGATCGTGAGAAAGTGAAGTAATTTCATCTTAGATCCCAAAGAGATTTTCAATGCTTTCTAAACGGCCTCAATCGGAGCTTGTTCTTATTCATGTTGTTACTCTTAACTACTTCCCTCTTCTAGATGATGCCTATAATCAATTTCGTCACCGTATCTTCTCTAATGTGACACCAACACCTATCATAGACATCCGTATCTCTGGGCGTCTAGGACCTGGATAGCGTCGGGATGAAATAGCCCATGCAAAACCGAACAGTAAAAACAAAAAAAACTTGTGTTTTTTGCATACTTGTTTGTTACTTTGGGTTAGTCGTTTTGGGGGTCGAGAGTTTCAACACGTGTGGGGGGATGTGTTCGTACACTAAAATTTATATAGATCGTGAGAAAGTGAAGTAATTTCATCTTACATCCCAAAGAGATTTTCAATGCTTTCTAAACGGCCTCAATCGGAGCTTGTTCTTATTCATGTTGTTACTCTTAACTACTTCCCTCTTCTAGATGATGCCTATAATCAATTTCGTCACCGTATCTTCTCTAATGTGACACCAACACCCTATCGTAGACATCCGTATCAGGGGCGTCTAGGACCTGGATAGCATCGGGATGAAATAGCCCATGCAAAATCGAACAGTAAAAACAAAAAAAAACTTGTGTTTTTTGCATACTTGTTTGTTACTTTGGGTTAGTCGTTTTGGGGGTCGAGAGTTTCAACACGTGTGAGGGGATGTGTGCGTACACTAAAATTTATATAGATCATGAGAAAGTGAAGTAATTTCATCTTAGATCCCAAAGAGATTTTCAATGCTTTCTAAACGGCCTCAATCGGAGCTTGTTCTTATTCATGTTGTTACTCTTAACTACTTCCCTCTTCTAGATGATGCCTATAATCAATTTCGTCACCGTATCTTCTCTAATGTGACACCAACACCCTATCGTAGACATCCGTATCAGGGGCGTCTAGGACCTGGATAGCGTCGGGATGAAATAGCCCATGCAAAACCGAACAGTAAAAACAAAAAAAACTTGTGTTTTTTCCATACTTGTTTGTTACTTTGGGTTAGTCGTTTTGGGGGTCGAGAGTTTCAACACGTGTGAGGGGATGTGTGCGTACACTAAAATTTATATAGATCGTGAGAAAGTGAAGTAATTTCATCTTAGATCCCAAAGAGATTTTCAATGCTTTCTAAACGGCCTCAATCGGAGCTTGTTCTTATTCATGTTGTTACTCTTAACTACTTCCCTCTTCTAGATGATGCCTATAATCAATTTCGTCACCGTATCTTCTCTAATGTGACACCAACACCCTATCGTAGACAGCCGTATCTGGGGCGTCTAGGACCTGGATAGCATCGGGATGAAATAACCCATGCAAAACCGAACAGTAAAAACAAAAAAAAACTTGTGTTTTTTGCATACTTGTTTGTTACTTTGGGTTAGTCCTTTTGCGGGTCTAGAGTTTCAACACGTGTGAGGGGATGTGTGCGTACACTAAAATTTATATAGATCGTGAGAAAGTGAAGTAATTTCATCTTAGATCCCAAAGAGATTTTCAATGCTTTCTAAACGGCCTCAATCGGAGCTTGTTCTTATTCATGTTGTTACTCTTAACTACTTCCCTCTTCTAGATGATGCCTATAATCAATTTCGTCACCGTATCTTCTCTAATGTGACACCAACACCCTATCGTAGACATCCGTATCTGGGGCGTCTAGGACCTGGATAGCATCGGGATGAAATAACCCATGCAAAACCGAACAAGAAAACAAAAAAAAACTTGTGTTTTTTGCATACTTGTTTGTTTCTTTGGGTTAGTCTTTTTTGTGGTGTAGAGTTTCAACACGTGTGAGGGGATGTGTGCGTACACTAAAATTTATATAGATCGTGAGAAAGTGAAGTAATTTCATCTTAGATCCCAAAGAGATTTTCAATGCTTTCTAAACGGCCTCAATCGGAGCTTGTTCTTATTCATGTTGTTACTCTTAACTACTTCCCTCTTCTAGATGATGCCTATAATCAATTTCGTCACCGTATCTTCTCTAATGTGACACCAACACCCTATCGTAGACATCCCGTATTCTGGGCGTCCAGGACCGGGATAGCATCGGGATGAAATAACCCATGCAAAACCGAACAGTAAAAACAAAAAAAAACTTGTGTTTTTTGCATACTTGTTTGTTACTTTGGGTTAGTCATTTTGGGGGTCTAGAGTTTCAACACGTGTGAGGGGATGTGTGCGTTCATTAAAATTTATATAGATCGTGAGAAAGTGAAGTAATTTCATCTTAGATCCCAAAGAGATTTTCAATGCTTTCTAAACGGCCTCAATCGGAGCTTGTTCTTATTCATGTTGTTACTCTTAACTACTTCCCTCTTCTAGATGATGCCTATAATCAATTTCGTCACCGTATCTTCTCTAATGTGACACCAACACCCTATTGTAGACATCAGTATCAGGGGCGTCTAGGACCTGGATAGCGTCGGGATGAAATAGCCCATGCAAAACCGAACAGTAAAAACAAAAAAAACTTGTGTTTTTTCCATACTTGTTTGTTACTTTGGGTTAGTCGTTTTGGGGGTCGAGAGTTTCAACACGTGTGAGGGGATGTGTGCATACACTAAAATTTATATAGATCGTGAGAAAGTGAAGTAATTTCATCTTAGATCCCAAAGAGATTTTCAATGCTTTCTAAACGGCCTCAATCGGAGCTTGTTCTTATTCATGTTGTTACTCTTAACTACTTCCCTCTTCTAGATGATGCCTATAATCAATTTCGTCACCGTATCTTCTCTAATGTGACACCAACACCCTATCATAGACATCCGTATCAGGGGCGTCTAGGACCTGGATAGCATCGGGATGAAATAGCCCATGCAAAACCGAACAAGAAAAACAAAAAACTTGTGTTTTTGCATACTTGTTTGTTAATTTGGGTTAGTCGTTTTGGGGGTCGAGAGTTTCAACACGTGTGAGGGGATGTGTGCGTACACTAAAATTTATATAGATCGTGAGAAAGTGAAGTAATTTCATCTTACATCCCAAAGAGATTTTCAATGCTTTCTAAATGGCCTCAATCGGAGCTTGTTCTTATTCATGTTGTTACTCTTAACTACTTCCCTCTTCTAGATGATGCCTATAATCAATTTCGTCACCGTATCTTCTCTAATGTGACACCAACACCCTATCGTAGACATCCGTATCAGGGGCGTCTAGGACCTGGATAGCGTCGGGTTGAAATAGCCCATGCAAAATCGAACATTAAAAACAAAAAAAACTTGTGTTTTTTGCATACTTGTTTGTTACTTTGGGTTAGTCGTTTTGGGGGTCGAGAGTTTCAACACGTGTGAGGGGATGTGTGCGTACACTAAAATTTATATAGATCGTGAGAAAGTGAAGTAATTTCATCTTAGATCCCAAAGAGATTTTCAATGCTTTCTAAACGGCCTCAATCGGAGCTTGTTCTTATTCATGTTGTTACTCTTAACTACTTCCCTCTTCTAGATGATGCCTATAATCAATTTCGTCACCGTATCTTCTCTAATGTGACACCAACACCCTATTGTAGACATCGAGTATCGGGGGCGTCTAGGACTGGATAGCGTCGGGATGAAATAGCCCATGCAAAACCGAACAGTAAAAAAAAAAAAACTTGTGTTTTTTCCATACTTGTTTGTTAATTTGGGTGAGCCGTTTTGGGGGTCGAGAGTTTCAACACGTGTGAGGGGATGTGTGCGTACAGTAAAATTTATATAGATCGTGAGAAAGTGAAGTAATTTCATCTTTCATCCCAAAGAGATTTTCAATGCTTTCTAAACGGCCTCAATCGGAGCTTGTTCTTATTCATGTTGTTACTCTTAACTACTTCCCTCTTCTAGATGATGCCTATAATCAATTTCGTCACCGTATCTTCTCTAATGTGACACCAACACCCTATCATAGACATCCGTATGTTGGGCGTCTAGGACGTGGTTTGCATCGGGATGAAATAGCCCATGCAAAACCGAACAGTAAAAACAAAAACTAACTGGAGTTTTTTGAATACTTGTTTGTTTATTTGGTTTAGTCATTGTTGGGGTCGAGAGTTTCAACACGTGTGAGGGGATGTGTGCGTACACTAAAATTTATATAGATCGTGAGAAAGTGAAGTAATTTCATCTTAGATCCCAAAGAGATTTTCAATGCTTTCTAAATGGCCTCAATCGGAGCTTGTTCTTATTCATGTTGTTACTCTTAACTACTTCCCTCTTCTAGATGATGCCTATAATCAATTTCGTCACCGTATCTTCTCTAATGTGACACCAACACCCTATCGTAGACATCCGTATCTGGGGCATCTAGGACCTGGATAGCATCGGGATGAAATAGCCCATGCAAAATCGAACAGTAAAAACAAAAAAAACTTGTGTTTTTTGCATACTTGTTTGTTACTTTGGGTTAGTCGTTTTGGGGGTCGAGAGTTTCAACACGTGTGAGGGGATGTGTGCGTACAGTAAAATTTATATAGATCGTGAGAAAGTGAAGTAATTTCATCTTTCATCCCAAAGAGATTTTCAATGCTTTCTAAACGGCCTCAATCGGAGCTTGTTCTTATTCATGTTGTTACTCTTAACTACTTCCCTCTTCTAGATGATGCCTATAATCAATTTCGTCACCGTATCTTCTCTAATGTGACACCAACACCTATCGTAGACATCCGTATCTGGGGCGTCTAGGACCTGGATTGCATCGGGATGAAATAGCCCATGCAAAACCGAACAGTAAAAACAAAAAAAACTTGTGTTTTTTGCATACTTGTTTGTTACTTTGGGTTAGTCGTTTTGGGGGTCGAGAGTTTCAACACGTGTGAGGGGATGTGTGCGTACACTAAAATTTATATAGATCGTGAGAAAGTGAAGTAATTTCATCTTAGATCCCAAAGAGATTTTCAATGCTTTCTAAATGGCCTCAATCGGAGCTTGTTCTTATTCATGTTGTTACTCTTAACTACTTCCCTCTTCTAGATGATGCCTATAATCAATTTCGTCACCGTATCTTCTCTAATGTGACACCAACACCCTATCGTAGACATCCGTATCTGGGGCGTCTAGGACCTGGATAGCATCGGGATGAAATAGCCCATGCAAAACCGAACAGTAAAAACAAAAAAAACTTGTGTTTTTTGCATACTTGTTTGTTACTTTGGGTTAGTCGTTTTGGGGGTCGAGAGTTTCAACACGTGTGAGGGGATGTGTGCGTACATTAAAATTTATATAGATCGTGAGAAAGTGAAGTAATTTCATCTTAGATCCCAAAGAGATTTTCAATGCTTTCTAAACGGCCTCAATCGGAGCTTGTTCTTATTCATGTTGTTACTCTTTGAAAGATCGAGATGTCGCCTAGAGGGGGGGGGGGGGTGAATAGGCAATTACAAACTCTTGCGGATTTGTCTTGTATGAATGCGGAATTAAACTATCGTTTAGTTTACAAGCACAAACCCTAAATATGCTAAGCTCAACTAAGTGTAACAATAGCAACTAGAGCTAAGCAAGATAGGCACAAGATATATGTAGCACAAGTGATAGCAAGATATATGTACTTCAAGCACGATGGCTATCACAAGGAAAGAGAGCTCGGGTATAGAAATAACCGAGGCACGCGGAGACGAGGATGTATTCCCGTGTTCCCTTGCTTTGCAACAAGGTACGTCACGTTTGGAGGAGTGGAGGTCCCACGAAGGATTCCCCGCGCCACGAAGGCTCACCCTATTCTCCGAACCACACCCACGAAGGATAATGGCCCTTTCCTTATGGTTAGCTTTTCCTCCGCTCCGGAGATGGCAAGCTCCACAACCACTTCACAAGCTCCACGAAGGAGAAGCCCGGGCCTCTTCACAATCTTCTTGAAGAGATCACCGGAGCACCAATCACCAAGCCAACTAGGAGGTCACCCTCCAAGAGTAACAAGCTCACGGTCTCTCACTCGAACAAATCGTGGTGGAGAGCTCAACACTATGCAATGATGCAAAGCAAGAACACCGGAGGTGTTCTGTCTCCTTCACACTCAAATCCCACCAAAGCAACGAATGCTAGGATGAGATTGGAGAGGAAGAACAAGGGGGAAAGTCAACCAAAGACTCCAAGATCTAGATCCCAAGAGATTCCCTCACTTAGAGAAGAATTGGTTTGGTGGAAGTGTAGATCTAGATCCCCTCTCTCAAATCCTCAAATATGAGCAAGAATCATGGGGGGAAACAAGAGAGAGAGCAACTTCTTCAAATGCAACAATGGAGGTGAGAGAAAGAGAAGAAGTGCAAGTCTAAAGGTGGAAGAAGACCTATTTATAGTCCAAGAAGAGAAATAACCGTTGGGGGAAAAACCAAGTGAAAAACGTATTAAAAGGGCTCAAAAACGTGCTCAGCCGGCGGCTCAGCCGGCCGATCGGGCTGTGGACCGGACAGGCCGGTCGCAGCCCTGGTTCGACCGGGACTGGAGCCAAACACGGCGCGTGGGCCTCGTGGAGAAGCAAAGCCCAGCCGGGGCGGGTGCGTTGGGCCTGGCGCAGCAGCCAGGCCCAGGCGGGGCAACCGGGGCACCAGCCGCGCGTGGGCGGCGAAGGCCCAGGCCGCGCTGGGAGCCAAGGCCGCGTGGTCCGGCGGAAGAGATGCGGCCCGGTGCCGAATCCGGTCGGACCGGGGAACGCGCCAGGCAGGCCGGAGCCGGACCGGGCCCGAGACCGGTCGCGGGCCAAATGGCCACTGGACACGGTCCGGATGGCACCGGTGCCTGGGCCGGTCGCGGACCGGGTGGGCCGGTGGCCGGTCCGGTCAGACCGGCCGGTCCGCTGGCTCCTTTTCTTCTTTTTCTTTTTATCCTTTTTCCTTTTTCCTTTTTCTTTAATAACTAATGCTCCCGAACTCCGATTCGCATGAAACCAATTTTGTTGGAAAGATAACGATGAATAGAACCCCAACAAAAACTGGAAATATGGAGACTCCTCACATAACATTTTTAGATGATTTTAGAGAGGAAGTCTCCCACCGTCAAGAAACGGTAAAGACGTCCAAACTCGAAAACGCAATAGAAGATGCATGCGGATTCCGTTTTCGATGAACTTGGACTTGTTGTAAAGCTAGCAACAAGCTCAAGAACCTCACACAGAGAAACACCAAGAAGCAATAAGGATATGCAAAGTATGCAAAGGATTGAGCTCCCTAAGACGATGTGATCAAGTTACCCAACCGAAAGCCCCTCTTGATAGTGCGGCTATCTATCCTATAATCCGGTCTCCCAACAACCACCTTGAGACCGGTAAAAGGAAAACCTATCAAGGTCAAACCTTTGCCTTGCGCATCCCGCTTGATCTTGATGATAACTCTTCAAGCTTCACTCAAGCCGGAATGCCTCACTTGATCAATGTTGCTTCGTGAATACTCACAAATGCTCCCCCATACACCATGATGGGAAAGCTCTATTGATGCACATCTTCACATGTCCATTATCACCAAATGGACGGCAAGCTTCAAGCATGTGATCCACTTGAGATGCTCATCTTGAACTTACCCGACTTAACCTTGTACCTTCTCATACTCTCATAAGATAGAGCATGGCTAATATTGAGTTCCACATAAGAACTCCATCTTCATTTCTTCTTCTTGATCATATCACATATGTATCTTCAAACCGATGATCTTGATGCCAATACACAAGGTATACCTTTATCTTCATGGCATCCATACTTGAATCCAACACATGGAGAACAAGTAGTACCTATGGAATATTCCTTCATATAAACTCAATGAAAACATTAGTCCATAGGGGTTGTCATTAATTACCAAAACCACACATAGGGGCAATGTACCCTTACAATCTCCCCCATTTTGGTAATTGATGACAACCACAATAAGAGGGTTTATATAATGAATATTAGTGACAAGTACGCAACTTATCCGAGAATAAGTTGTATACAAGAGGTTGTATTTGATATGGTCAAGTAACACAAAGCAACTAGTCCATATCAAAACCGGCTCTACTCACACAACTACAATCAAATGCAATGGATGTGAGTAGAACCAATATATATAGAGAAAACTCCCCCACAATGTATGCACGTGTGATGAACATGAATTCATTGCATACATTGTCAAGATTAACCTTTGGGATAGTTTCCACTATATATATACAACCATGCAAGACATATAAATATGGAATGCATGAGAGGCAAAACACTTAAGCACAAACCAAGCTTAAGTATAAAACCATTCCCTTAAACCCTCTAAACTTCTCCCCCATTGGCATCGATTGTCAAAATGGGTGAAAAATTTAGAAGGCCAATATAATGTGAGTTCCTCCCCAAAGTGTGCACTTCTCATAATTTGAGTGGAATCAAGTGCACATATCCAATGATGAATACTTGAAGGAAATCAAACTATATTGAGGATCAAAGATTGCATAAAGATAACATGGTGAAGTGAGCTTCAACAAATAAAGGAAGCAATCAAAGATCCAATTGGACAAACAAAGATATCATGATAAGAAAGATATAGTGCTCTAAAAATAAGAAAGCTCCCCAAGGTTCGTGCACAATTTATAATGTTTGCATTTGAATACAATATGCACAAACATGGAATCCTCACTCCCTATATACCATTTAGAACACAACAAAGATAAAGAGAATATGCTTATCAAGAACAATTTGAATCCAACAATTACGAGATATGAGTGCATGAAGAGAAACAAATAAACCAAGCACTCATAAATCTTCTTTACCAATAACACTAAAATCAAGAGGATAAGAAGATAGTTGGCAAAGAACAAGGATATCAAGGTGATGGATTAACGCTCTTATGTATATGAGTTTCTAAAGTGGACAAAGTGATCCATAAAGAAACATGCACACACAAGAGGTTAACAAAATAGATAAGACGAGATATCCAAGATGAAGTCATAAAATATACCAAAAGATGTTTGCTTAAGAAGCATATATAGCCTATGGCTCCAATTTTCACTTATGGTATATGAATGAACTTCAACCAAGTTAAACCTCAAAAACAACACAACTAACAATAAGGGAAGTAGAGCTAGTTGGAGTGTTTTGAGAAAAGCAACAAGTATCACAAATACGGATTTATTTCACAAATTCATCAATATTGCACACAAGAGTTCTTTGAGGAATTGATATGCAATAAATTGCTAGAGGGCATATTTGTGATAGGTGAATCATAAAATATGATATATATATAACCTATCATATGCATCTTCTCAAATTACTCAAATGTTCAATAAGAAGTTTTACTTTAAAAGGGTTTTTCAAGAACCGCAATATTTTCGAAATAAATAATTTCATGTCAAGATACAACCTACAAGAGGTTGGATGCTATATGAGAGTGCATGAATAAGATACTTGTTACCGAGATAGCAATGACTTGATGTAGTAGATAAGAGTTCATTGATAATCCTAGCTTGACTCCAATTCTCATATGGTGATAACACCTTCCTTATTGATGAGACAAGCCTCCATTGCATCTCCAATGTACCTAAAACATTATTCAAGTACATCTTGGTCCCCAAACTTATTGGGTCCAACATGGTTAGACTAACCACAATATATAGGACACACTCCATATAAACATGTGCATATTTAGATGAAGTTTGAATTTCATGCACATCTTAGCCATTTAGGATTTGATGGAGTATATCCTACATAATGGATCAAAAGAAAGCAAGCATGCTACAAGTATAAACAAATTACATATAAGCATGCACCAAAACCTTTAAAGATCCAAGAAAGATATACTTTGGACAAAACACCAAAAGAATTAGATAAGGCATAGAGGTGCCACAAAACAAATTTGTTGTCCAAGTTATATCTAAGAAGCAAATCACAAAAGATTTGTTCAACAAAGTTCAACAAATGAACTAAGAAGAAACCATTGAGCATAAAGGATGAAATAAAGCAAACATGCTCAAGGATATATCTCATTCAAGCAAATAGAATATGTAAGAAGGAATGAGATAGCAAACTCCCCAAAAGAGCAAGGTTCAAACAAAATAAACCAAACCCTATACACTTTTCACAATGGCACAATGTACCGTAAGGAAAAGGTTTGTCTTCCAAAACAAACACTTGATGTGAATCAAGAGAATTTATCAAAAGATTTTTCAAAGGGACACGGAAGACACGTGGGAGCAACAAAGATTTCTTGGAAATAATATAAGGAAATAAGAAGCAATCCAAGGTGAAGGTGATCCATAGATTCAACCACATACAAGATTGTCAATTGTCAAAGACAATGAGAATATTGGAATTAACTTCCGGTGGTATATTAACAAGGATAGTAAGGATCAATTTCACAATAAAAGGCATATGATAAGTATATAGAATTAAGCACTATGCAAGGATGAAGATTCTTGATAGCTTCAACTAGTCGAACAATCACGCACGGCAATGATTAGAATAACTTGAAGCAAACGGTGTCCCAAATAAGATATAGAGATATGTACTTGAGGAAAAACCGCACCAAGAATTTCTTATTCAAACAAGAACCAAAAGATGAGCAATAAAATCTTTTTACTACAAGTGGAGCTTGTTTGAGCAAACATGCCACCTAGAAACAAGATAATTAAGAGCATCAACTCTAAGTGGCATAACCTCATATGTTCACATTTTCTAGGCTTGTGATATGTACAAAACATATTACTCCCCCATAATGTGATAAGTCATTTCTTCCCAAACAAGAGGCAACTAAAATTTAACTAGAGATGATTAATGGATATTTTAGAATTTGAATTTCTCATGAGTATGACACACCACATAGTGACTAGATAATCTTGCAATATCAATACTAAGTGGTGGTACCCATGTACACATTTTTAAAGAAAGAGAGATGCACAAAGCATATCACTCCCCCAAAATGGGATGTTCCATTAATCACTTCAAAGAGAGCCAAATAAAATATCATCAAGATGCATTAGGCTCAAAACAATACACAAGTATATGATGAGTCAAACAAACATACTTGAATACACAAGATAGGTAAGTAAGACACAACACATACACACAAATATTTGGTACAAAACCAAACATGCAAAGGGGCAAGTAACTTACAATATACATGAAGATTTGAAATATAAGTTACCGCAAGGAGGAACATTGGATATAAGATATAGATGATGATCCATATGACTTGGCTTTGTCAAAGTTTAATATATGAAGATCCCTTAATTCTTCATGAAGTAGCCAAATCTCCAATGCCCTCCACTTGTACCTATTGATCAAGTTTGAGATTGTTGGTCCCCAACCAAGTTGGGTCCTAAGAGGTTAGTCACAATAGGCTTGGCAACCCAAATGGTTCTTTTCTTGAAACCACTTTGAGTTCCAACAAACTTGGCAAACACATTGCCATCCTTATCCTTCCCTAGAGAATAATCATCATCAACAATTATAGGGTTAGATAAGGTACCACCTAAGCAAGAAGAAGCAAAGTGCCCCTTCTCACGACATAAGTAGCAAGTGTTCCCCTTTCTCTTCTTTATTGATTTCTTCTCTTGGGGAACAATATCTTGATTCTTCTTGGGAAGTGCCCTATCTTCAACTTGAGGTCGAGCATGAGCTTGACCTTGACCTTGTGGCCGTTTCCCTTGTTGTTTCTCACTCAAGTGCTTCTTCTTCTTCAATGGGCATGATCTAACATGATGCCCTTCAACCTTGCACTTGAAACAAACCAACATGGCCGGATCCTTGACTTTGTCTTGGCCCTTCTTCTTATTGCTCTTGCTCTTGGACTTGTTCTTGTTATTGGAGTTGAATCCAAGTCCACTCTTGTCATTGGGGGATTGTTGCACACTTAGCATCTTGTCAAGTGCGGATTTCCCTTCATGACGCTTTTCCAAGTTTTTTTTTAAAGAAAGGACTTGGGCCTCGAGCTCTTTGATTTCCTCTACATGGTTAGTAGAAATACAAGTACTAGAGGAAGTAGAAGCTTCATTGTTAGAGCAACAAGGCAAAGTGAGTAATCCAACACAAGGTGTATCACTAGTTTGACTAGATGGATTACAAGGACTAGCACATGGCAATATAACATTTGTAGTAGAGATTGTGCTAACATCCATATGAGGCTCACAAGATGTTACCTTAGTGATACTTGCCTCATGAGCTAACTTTAGCCCATCATAGGAAATTAGAAGATCATCATGAGAGCTTGAGAGCTTTTTATGACTTTCTTCCAATTCCCTATAATTGCTAGTTAGCAACTCAAGTTGAGCCCTTAGCTCAACATTCTCCTCTAAGGTAGATGCTTCACAAGAATTAGAGTTAGTAGCACAAGCATCAACAATAGTTTTCTCATTTTCATGCATATAGGATTCAATTTTTTGTGTAAGCATAAAATTAGTATGCTTCTCATCTTTTAGCTCATGCTTGAGGAGAGTGAATCTCATTTCCTCATTTTCAACATGGGACTCCAACTTCACTATGGTTTCCTTATATTTATTCAAGATATCCATAGAGTGTTCGAGATTAGCACGAGCTTCTTTATTACCATGAAGAGAAGCATATATCATTGCCATATTATGCACCAAGGTATTATATTCTTCATCATTATCATCATCATCACTCTCATCATTAGAGGAAGTGTTAGGAGTCAAAGTAGGAGATACCTTTGATCCATTTGCCATAAGGCACATGTGCATACCGGAGAATGAAGATGAAGATATTCTTGAATCCTCATTTGAAAACATGTCTTGATCCATAGAGTGTTCGGTTTCCTCTACAATGTTAGTCAACAAGCAACTAGAGGAAATAGAAACATTTTGATTATGGGAGCAAGATAAGGCAAGCATATCCTCATGAGATCTATGTAAGCAATTTACACATGATATGCAAGGACTATCAACACAAGCATGTAGATTATTTTCAATACAAGACGTGTTTAAGTCCAAAGAGGAAACATTGCAATGAGATAGAGATGAAGAGTCATCACTATTGAGCACAATATCAACATTGCAATTTCCCTCACCACTCACCATATCATTACCTTGTGTCTTGCAACACGTTGGTGAAGTGGAAGAAGATGATGACTCATCACGGCCGGAGGTGGAAGCAACTTGGAGCTCTTCATGATGTGAAGAAGAAGAGAGCTCCTCGGAGTCACCACCGACCAAATGAGAAGTGGATCCACCAAACATTTCCTTAAGCTTGATCCACATCTCATGAGACGACTTTCGCTTTATATATATCAAGAACCTACGAAAATCGGGTCTCAAAGAGAATAAAAGCTCATTAGATACTTGAGCTTCGAGATGTAAGTTTTTCTCATCCTCTAAAGATAGATTTTGAGAATCCATCGGAGGAGAAAAACCGACATCTAGAAATTGCTCTATATGTGGACACAAGGTCTGAAGCTTACAAAGCAAGCAATTTCGCCACAAAAGATAATTTGTGCCAACAAAGATAATTGTGTCATTGTGCACTAAATTACTAGCCGACATCTTTACTCTCAAGGCGGTGAGGCCTAAAACAAGGAGAGACCTTGCTCTGATACCAATTGAAAGATCGAGATGTCGCCTAGAGGGGGGGGGTGAATAGGCAATTACAAACTCTTGCGGATTTGACTTGTATGAATGCGGAATTAAACTATCGTTTAGTTTACAAGCACAAACCCTAAATATGCTAAGCTCAACTAAGTGTAACAATAGCAACTAGAGCTAAGCAAGATAGGCACAAGATATATGTAGCACAAGTGATAGCAAGATATATGTACTTCAAGCACGATGGCTATCACAAGGAAAGAGAGCTCGGGTATAGAAATAACCGAGGCACGCGGAGACGAGGATGTATTCCCGTGTTCCCTTGCTTTGCAACAAGGTACGTCACGTTTGGAGGAGTGGAGGTCCCACGAAGGATTCCCCGCGCCACGAAGGCTCACCCTATTCTCCGAACCACACCCACGAAGGATAATGGCCCTTTCCTTATGGTTAGCTTTTCCTCCGCTCCGGAGATGGCAAGCTCCACAACCACTTCACAAGCTCCACGAAGGAGAAGCCCGGGCCTCTTCACAATCTTCTTGAAGAGATCACCGGAGCACCAATCACCAAGCCAACTAGGAGGTCACCCTCCAAGAGTAACAAGCTCACGGTCTCTCACTCGAACAAATCGTGGTGGAGAGCTCAACACTATGCAATGATGCAAAGCAAGAACACCGGAGGTGTTCAAGTCCTTCACACTCAAATCCCACCAAAGCAACGAATGCTAGGATGAGATTGGAGAGGAAGAACAAGGGGGAAAGTCAACCAAAGACTCCAAGATCTAGATCCCAAGAGATTCCCTCACTTAGAGAAGAATTGGTTTGGTGGAAGTGTAGATCTAGATCCCCTCTCTCAAATCCTCAAATATGAGCAAGAATCATGGGGGGAAACAAGAGAGAGAGCAACTTCTTCAAATGCAACAATGGAGGTGAGAGAAAGAGAAGAAGTGCAAGTCTAAAGGTGGAAGAAGACCTATTTATAGTCCAAGAAGAGAAATAACCGTTGGGGGAAAAACCAAGTGAAAAACGTATTAAAAAGGGCCCAAAAACGTGCCCAGCCGGCGGCCCAGCCGGCCGACCGGGGCTGTGACCGGACAGGCCGGCCACAGAGCCCGGCCTCGACCGGACTGAGCCAAACACGGCGCGTGGGCCTCGTGGAGAAGCAAAGCCCAGCTGGGCAAGGGTGCGTTGGGCCGGCGCAGCAGCCAGGCCCAAAGTGGGCAACCGGGGCACCAGCCGCGCGTGGGCGGCGCGAAGGCCCAGGCCGCGCGTGGGAGCCAAGGCCGCGTGGTCCGCGGAAGAGATGCCTGCGCCGAATCCGGTCGGACCGGGAACGCGCCAGCAGGCCGGAGTCGACCGGGCCCGAGACCGGTCGCGGGCCAAATGGCCACCGGACACGGTCCCGGATGGCACCGGTGTTCGGGCCGGTCGCGGACCGGGTGGGCCGGTGGCCGGTCCGGTCAGACCGGCCGGTCCGCTGGCTCCTTTTCTTCTTTTTCTTTTTATCCTTTTTCCTTTTTCCTTTTTCTTTAATAACTAATGCTCCCGAACTCCGATTCGCATGAAACCAATTTTGTTGGAAAGATAACGATGAATAGAACCCCAACAAAAACTGGAAATATGGAGACTCCTCACATAACATTTTTAGATGATTTTAGAGAGGAAGTCTCCCACCGTCAAGAAACGTAAAGACGTCCAAACTCGAAAACGCAATAGAAGATGCATGCGGATTCCGTTTTCGATGAACTTGGACTTGTTGTAAAGCTAGCAACAAGCTCAAGAACCTCACACAGAGAAACACCAAGAAGCAATAAGGATATGCAAAGTATGCAAAGGATTGAGCTCCCTAAGACGATGTGATCAAGTTACCCAACCGAAAGCCCCTCTTGATAGTGCGGCTATCTATCCTATAATCCGGTCTCCCAACAACCACCTTGAGACCGGTAAAAGGAAAACCTATCAAGGTCAAACCTTTGCCTTGCGCATCCCGCTTGATCTTGATGATAACTCTTCAAGCTTCACTCAAGCCGGAATGCCTCACTTGATCAATGTTGCTTCGTGAATACTCACAAATGCTCCCCCATACACCATGATGGGAAAGCTCTATTGATGCACATCTTCACATGTCCATTATCACCAAATGGACGGCAAGCTTCAAGCATGTGATCCACTTGAGATGCTCATCTTGAACTTACCCGACTTAACCTTGTACCTTCTCATACTCTCATAAGATAGAGCATGGCTAATATTGAGTTCCACATAAGAACTCCATCTTCATTTCTTCTTCTTGATCATATCACATATGTATCTTCAAACCGATGATCTTGATGCCAATACACAAGGTATACCTTTATCTTCATGGCATCCATACTTGAATCCAACACATGGAGAACAAGTAGTACCTATGGAATATTCCTTCATATAAACTCAATGAAAACATTAGTCCATAGGGGTTGTCATTAATTACCAAAACCACACATAGGGGCAATGTACCCTTACACTCTTAACTACTTCCCTCTTCTAGATGATGCCTATAATCAATTTCGTCATCGTATCTTCTCTAATCGGACCTGGATTGCATCGGGATGAAATAGCCCATGCAAAACCGAACAGTAAAAACAAAAAAAACTTGTGTTTTTTGCATACTTGTTTGTTACTTTGGGTTAGTCGTTTTGGGGGTCGAGAGTTTCAACACGTGTGAGGGGATGTGTGCGTACAGTAAAATTTATATAGATCGTGAGAAAGTGAAGTAATTTCATCTTTCATCCCAAAGAGATTTTCAATGCTTTCTAAACGGCCTCAATTGGAGCTTGTTCTTATTCATGTTGTTACTCTTAACTACTTCCCTCTTCTAGATGATGCCTATAATCAATTTCGTCACCGTATCTTCTCTAATGTGACACCAACACCCTATCGTAGACATCCGTATCTGGGGCGTCTAGGACCTGGATAGCATCGGGATGAAATAACCCATGCAAAACCGAGCAAGAAAAAACAAAAAAAACTTGTGATTTTTGCATACTTGTTTGTTACTTTGGGTTAGTCGTTTTGGGGGTCGAGAGTTTCAACACGTGTGAGGGGATATGTGCGTACACTAAAATTTATATAGATCGTGAGAAAGTGAAGTAATTTCATCTTAGATCCCAAAGAGATTTTCAATGCTTTCTAAACGGCCTCAATCGGAGCTTGTTCTTATTCATGTTGTTACTCTTAACTACTTCCCTCTTCTAGATGATGCCTATAATCAATTTCGTCACCGTATATTCTCTAATGTGACACCAACACCCGCTCGTAGTCCTCCGTATCCGGGGCGTCTAGGACCTGGATAGCATCGGGATGAAATAGCCCATGCAAAACCGAACAGTAAAAACAAAAAAAACTTGTGTTTTTTGCATACTTGTTTGTTACTTTGGGTTAGTCGTTTTGGGGGTCGAGAATTTCAACACGTGTGAGGGGATTTGTGCGTACACTAAAATTTATATAGATCGTGAGAAAGTGAAGTAATTTCATCTTAGATCCCAAAGAGATTTTCAATGCTTTCTAAACGGCCTCAATCGGAGGTTGTTCTTATTCATGTTGTTACTCTTAACTACTTCCTCTCTTCTATATGATGACTATAATCAATTTCGTCACCGTATCTTCTCTAATGTGACACCAACACCCTATCGTAGACATCCGTATCCGGGGCGTCTAGGACCTGGATAGCATCGGGATGAAATAGCCCATGCAAAACCGAACAAGAAAAACAAAAAAACTTGTGTTTTTTGCATACTTGTTTGTTACTTTGGGTTAGTCGCTTTTGGGGTCGAGAGTTTCAACACGTGTGAGGGGATGTGTGCGTACACTAAAATTTATATAGATCATGAGAAAGTGAAGTAATTTCATCTTAGATCCCAAAGAGATTTTCAATGCTTTCTAAACGGCCTCAATCGGAGCTTGTTCTTATTCATGTTGTTACTCTTAACTACTTCCCTCTTCTAGATGATGCCTATAATCAATTTCGTCACCGTATCTTCTCTAATGTGACACCAACACCCTATCGTAGACATCCGTATCCTGGGCGTCTAGGACCTGGATAGCATCGGGATGAAATAGCCCATGCAAACCGAACAAGAAAAAACAAAAAAACTTGTGTTTTTTGCATACTTGTTTGTTACTTTGGGTTAGTCGTTTTGGGGGTCGAGAGTTTCAACACGTGTGAGGGGATGTGTGCGTACATTAAAATTTATATAGATCGTGAGAAAGTGAAGTAATTTCATCTTAGATCCCAAAGAGATTTTCAATGCTTTCTAAACGGCCTCAATCGGAGCTTGTTCTTATTCATGTTGTTACTCTTAACTACTTCCCTCTTCTAGATGATGCCTATAATCAATTTTGTCATCGTATCTTCTCTAATGTGACACCAACACCCTATCGTAGACATCCGTATTGGGCGTCTAGGACCTGGATTGCATCGGGATGAAATAGCCCATGCAAAACCGAACAAGAAAAACAAAAAACTCGTGTTTTTTGCATACTTGTTTGTTACTTTGGGTTAGTCGTTTTGGGGGTCGAGAGTTTCAACACGTGTGAGGGGATGTGTGCGTACAATAAAATTTATATAGATCGTGAGAAAGTGAAGTAATTTCATCTTAGATCCCAAAGAGATTTTCAATGCTTTCTAAACGGCCTCAATCGGAGCTTGTTCTTATTCATGTTGTTACTCTTAACTACTTCCCTCTTCTAGATGATGCCTATAATCAATTTCGACAACCAAACTTCTCTAATCAGAAACCAACACCCTAACGAAGACATCCCTATCTTGGGCGTCTAGGACCTGGATAGCATCGGGATGAAATAACCCATGCAAAACCGAATAAGAAAAAACAAAAAAAACTTGTGTTTTTGCATACTTGTTTGTTACTTTGGGTTAGTCGTTTGGGGGTCGAGAGTTTCAACACGTGTGAGGGGATATGTGCGTACACTAAAATTTATATAGATCGTGAGAAAGTGAAGTAATTTCATCTTAGATCCCAAAGAGATTTTCAATGCTTTCTAAACGGCCTCAATCGGAGCTTGTTCTTATTCATGTTGTTACTCTTAACTACTTCCCTCTTCTAGATGATGCCTATAATCAATTTCATCACCGTATATTCTCTAATGTGACACCAACACCCTATCGTAGACATCCGTATCTTGGGGTTATAGTACCTGGATAGCATGGGCATTAATTAGCCAATCAAAAACCGAAAATAAAAAAAAAAAAAACTTGTGTTTTTTGCATACTTGTTTGTTACTTTGGGTTAGTCGTTTTGGGGGTCGAGAATTTCAACACGTGTGAGGGGATGTGTGCGTACATTAAAATTTATATAGATCGTGAGAAAGTGAAGTAATTTCATCTTAGATCCCAAAGAGATTTTCAATGCTTTCTAAACGGCCTCAATCGGAGGTTGTTCTTATTCATGTTGTTACTCTTAACTACTTCCCTCTTCTAGATGATGCCTATAATCAATTTCGTCACCGTATCTTCTCTAATGTGACACCAACACCCTATCGTGAACATCCGTATCTAGGCGTCTAGGACCTGGATAGCATCGGGATGAAATAGCCCATGCAAAACCGAACAAAGAAAAACAAAAAAACTTGTGTTTTTTGCATACTTGTTTGTTACTTTGGGTTAGTCGTTTTGGGGTCGAGAGTTTCAACACGTGTGAGGGGATGTGTGCGTACATTAAAATTTATATAGATCGTGAGAAAGTGAAGTAATTTCATCTTAGATCCCAAAGAGATTTTCAATGCTTTCTAAACGGCCTCAATCGGAGCTTGTTCTTATTCATGTTGTTACTCTTAACTACTTCCCTCTTCTAGATGATGCCTATAATCAATTTCGTCACCGTATCTTCTCTAATGTGACACCAACACCCTATCGTAGACATCCGTATCTGGGGCGTCTAGGACCTGGATAGCATCGGGATGAAATAGCCCATGCAAAACCGAAAAGAAAAAAAAAAACTTGTGTTTTTTGCATACTTGTTTGTTACTTTGGGTTAGTCGTTTTGGGGTCGAGAGTTTCAACACGTGTGAGGGGATGTGTGCGTACAATAAAATTTATATAGATCGTGAGAAAGTGAAGTAATTTCATCTTAGATCCCAAAGAGATTTTCAATGCTTTCTAAACGGCCTCAATCGGAGCTTGTTCTTATTCATGTTGTTACTCTTAACTACTTCCCTCTTCTAGATGATGCCTATAATCAATTTCGTCACCGTATCTTCTCTAATGTGACACCAACACCCTATCGTAGACATCCGTATCCGGGGCGTCTAGGACCTGGATAGCATCGGGATGAAATAGCCCATGCAATACCGAACAAGAAAAACAAAAAAAACTTGTGTTTTTTGCATACTTGTTTGTTACTTTGGGTTAGTCGTTTTGGGGGTCGAGAGTTTCAACACGTGTGAGGGGATGTGTGCATACACTAAAATTTATATAGATCGTGAGAAAGTGAAGTAATTTCATCTTAGATCCCAAAGAGATTTTCAATGCTTTCTAAACGGCCTCAATCGGAGCTTGTTCTTATTCATGTTGTTACTCTTAACTACTTCCCTCTTCTAGATGATGCCTATAATCAATTTTCACATATCACACGTATCTTCTCTAATGTGACACCAACACCCTATCGTAGACATCCGTATCTGGGCGTCTAGGACCTGATAGCATCGGGATGAAATAGCCCATGCAAAACCGAACAAGAAACAAAAAAAAACTTGTGTTTTTTGCATACTTGTTTGTTACTTTGGGTTAGTCGTTTTGGGGGTCGAGAGTTTCAACACGTGTGAGGGGATGTGTGCGTACACTAAAATTTATATAGATCGTGAGAAAGTGAAGTAATTTCATCTTAGATCCCAAAGAGATTTTCAATGCTTTCTAAACGGCCTCAATCGGAGCTTGTTCTTATTCATGTTGTTACTCTTAACTACTTCCCTCTTCTAGATGATGCCTATAATCAATTTCGTCACCGTATCTTCTCTAATGTGACACCAACACCCTATCGTAGACATCCGTATCTGGCGTCTAGGACCTGGATAGCATCGGGATGAAATAGCCCATGCAAAACCGAATAAGAAAAACAAAAAAAACTTGTGTTTTTTGCATACTTGTTTGTTACTTTGGGTTAATCGTTTTGGGGTCGAGAGTTTCAACACGTGTGAGGGGATGTGTGCGTACACTAAAATTTATATAGATCGTGAGAAAGTGAAGTAATTTCATCTTAGATCCCAAAGAGATTTTCAATGCTTTCTAAACGGCCTCAATCGGAGCTTGTTCTTATTCATGTTGTTACTCTTAACTACTTCCCTCTTTCTAGATGATGCCTATAATCAATTTCTGTCACCGTATCTTCTCTAATGTGACACCAACACCCTATCGTAGACATCCGTATCCTGGGGCGTCTAGGACCTGGATAGCATCGGGATGAAATAGCCCATGCAAAACCGAACAAGAAAAACAAAAAAAAACTTGTGTTTTTTGCATACTTGTTTGTTACTTTGGGTTAGTCGTTTTGGGGTCGAGAGTTTCAACATCACGTGTGAGGGGATGTGTGCGTACACTAAAATTTATATAGATCGTGAGAAAGTGAAGTAATTTCATCTTAGATCCCAAAGAGATTTTCAATGCTTTCTAAACGGCCTCAATCGGAGCTTGTTCTTATTCATGTTGTTACTCTTAACTACTTCCCTCTTCTAGATGATGCCTATAATCAATTTCGTCACCGTATCTTCTCTAATGTGACACCAACACCCTATCGTAGACATCCGTATCTCCGGGGCGTCTAGGACCTGGATAGCATCGGGATGAAATAGCCCATGCAAAACCGAACAAGAAAAACAAAAAAAACTTGTGTTTTTTGCATACTTGTTTGTTACTTTGGGTTAGTCGTTTTGGGGTCGAGAGTTTCAACACGTGTGAGGGGATGTGTGCGTACACTAAAATTTATATAGATCGTGAGAAAGTGAAGTAATTTCATCTTAGATCCCAAAGAGATTTTCAATGCTTTCTAAACGGCCTCAATCGGAGCTTGTTCTTATTCATGTTGTTACTCTTAACTACTTCCCTCTTCTAGATGATGCCTATAATCAATTTCGTCACCGTATCTTCTCTAATGTGACACCAACACCCTATCGTAGACATCCGTATCTGGGGCGTCTAGGACCTGGATAGCATCGGGATGAAATAGCCCATGCAAAACCGAACAGTATAAAACAAAAAAACTAGTGTTTATTGCATACCTGATTGTTACTTTGGGTTAGTGGATTAGGGTGTCGAGAGTTTCAACACGTGTGAGGGGATGTGTGCGTACAATAAAATTTATATAGATCGTGAGAAAGTGAAGTAATTTCATCTTAGATCCCAAAGAGATTTTCAATGCTTTCTAAACGGCCTCAATCGGAGCTTGTTCTTATTCATGTTGTTACTCTTAACTACTTCCCTCTTCTAGATGATGCCTATAATCAATTTCGTCACCGTATCTTCTCTAATGTGACACCAACACCCTATCGTAGACATCCGTATCTGGGGCGTCTAGGACCTGGATAGCATCGGGATGAAATAGCCCATGCAAAACCGAACAGGAAAAACAAAAAAAAACTTGTGTTTTTTGCATACTTGTTTGTTACTTTGGGTTAGTCGTTTTGGGGGTCGAGAGTTTCAACACGTGTGAGGGGATGTGTGCGTACAATAAAATTTATATAGATCGTGAGAAAGTGAAGTAATTTCATCTTAGATCCCAAAGAGATTTTCAATGCTTTCTAAACGGCCTCAATCGGAGCTTGTTCTTATTCATGTTGTTACTCTTAACTACTTCCCTCTTCTAGATGATGCCTATAATCAATTTCATCACCGTATCTTCTCTAATGTGACACCAACACCCTATCGTAGACATCCGTATCTGGGGCGTCTAGGACCTGGATAGCATCGGGATGAAATAGCCCATGCAAAACCGAACAAGAAAAACAAAAAAACTTGTGTTTTTTGCATACTTGTTTGTTACTTTGGGTTAGTCGTTTTTGGGGTCGAGAGTTTCAACACGTGTGAGGGGATGTGTGCGTACATTAAAATTTATATAGATCGTGAGAAAGTGAAGTAATTTCATCTTAGATCCCAAAGAGATTTTCAATGCTTTCTAAACGGCCTCAATCGGAGCTTGTTCTTATTCATGTTGTTACTCTTAACTACTTCCTCTTCTAGATGATGCCTATAATCAATTTCGTCACCGTATCTTCTCTAATGTGACACCAACACCCTATCGTGAGACATCCGTATCCTGGGGCGTCTAGGACCTGGATAGCATCGGGATGAAATAGCCCATGCAAAACCGAACAAGAAACAAAAAAAAAACTTGTGTTTTTTGTATACTTGTTTGTTACTTTGGGTTAGTCGTTTTGGGGTCGAGAGTTTCAACACGTGTGAGGGGATGTGTGCGTACACTAAAATTTATATAGATCGTGAGAAAGTGAAGTAATTTCATCTTAGATCCCAAAGAGATTTTCAATGCTTTCTAAACGGCCTCAATCGGAGCTTGTTCTTATTCATGTTGTTACTCTTAACTACTTCCCTCTTCTAGATGATGCCTATAATCAATTTCGTCACCGTATCTTCTCTAATGTGACACCAACACCCTATCGTAGACATCCGTATCCGGGGGCGTCTAGGACCTGGATAGCATCGGGATGAAATAGCCCATGCAAAACCGAACAAGAAAAACAAAAAACTTGTGTTTTTGCATACTTGTTTGTTACTTTGGGTTAGTCGTTTTGGGGGTCGAGAGTTTCAACACGTGTGAGGGGATGTGTGCGTACACTAAAATTTATATAGATCATGAGAAAGTGAAGTAATTTCATCTTAGATCCCAAAGAGATTTTCAATGCTTTCTAAACGGCCTCAATCGGAGCTTGTTCTTATTCATGTTGTTACTCTTAACTACTTCCCTCTTCTAGATGATGCCTATAATCAATTACTACACCGTATGATATCTATTTTGTCACCAACACCCTATCTTAGACATCGGTATCTGGGCGTCTAGGACCTGGATAGCATCGGGATGAAATAGCCCTATACCAAAACCGAACAAGAAAAAACAAAAAAAAAAACTTGTGTTTTTTGCATACTTGTTTGTTACTTTGGGTTAGTCGATTGGGGGGTCGAGAGTTTCAACACGTGTGAGGGGATGTGTGCGTACACTAAAATTTATATAGATCGTGAGAAAGTGAAGTAATTTCATCTTAGATCCCAAAGAGATTTTCAATGCTTTCTAAACGGCCTCAATCGGAGCTTGTTCTTATTCATGTTGTTACTCTTAACTACTTCCCTCTTCTAGATGATGCCTATAATCAATTTCTGCCACCGTATCTTCTCTAATGTGACACCAACACCCTATCGAGACATCCGTATCTGGGGCGTCTAGGACCTGGATAGCATCGGGATGAAATAGCCCATGCAAAACCGAACAAGAAAACAACAAAAAACTTGTGTTTTTTGCATACTTGTTTGTTACTTTGGGTTAGTCGTTTTGGGGGTCGAGAGTTTCAACACGTGTGAGGGGATGTGTGCGTACATTAAAATTTATATAGATCGTGAGAAAGTGAAGTAATTTCATCTTAGATCCCAAAGAGATTTTCAATGCTTTCTAAACGGCCTCAATCGGAGCTTGTTCTTATTCATGTTGTTACTCTTAACTACTTCCCTCTTCTAGATGATGCCTATAATCAATTTCGTCACCGTATCTTCTCTAATGTGACACCAACACCCTATCGTAGACATCCGTATCTGGGGCGTCTAGGACCTGGATAGCATCGGGATGAAATAGCCCATGCAAACCGAACAAGAAAAAACAAAAAAACTTGTGTTTTTTGCATACTTGTTTGTTACTTTGGCTTAGTCTCTTGGGTGGTCAAGAGTTTCAACACGTGTGAGGGGATGTGTGCGTACACTAAAATTTATATAGATCGTGAGAAAGTGAAGTAATTTCATCTTAGATCCCAAAGAGATTTTCAATGCTTTCTAAACGGCCTCAATCGGAGCTTGTTCTTATTCATGTTGTTACTCTTAACTACTTCCCTCTTCTAGATGATGCCTATAATCAATTTCACACCGTATCTTCTCTAATGTGACACCAACACCCTATCGTAGACATCCGTATCTGGGGCGTCTAGGACCTGGATAGCATCGGGATGAAATAGCCCATGCAAAACCGAACAGTAAAAACAAAACAAAAAACTTGTGTTTTTTTGCATACTTGTTTGTTACTTTGGGTTAGTAGTTTTTTGGGTCGAGAGTTTCAACACATGTGAGGGGATGTGTGCGTACATTAAAATTTATATAGATCGTGAGAAAGTGAAGTAATTTCATCTTAGATCCCAAAGAGATTTTCAATGCTTTCTAAACGGCCTCAATCGGAGCTTGTTCTTATTCATGTTGTTACTCTTAACTACTTCCCTCTTCTAGATGATGCCTATAATCAATTTCGTCACCGTATCTTCTCTAATGTGACACCAACACCCTATCGTAGACATCCGTATCCGGGGCGTCTAGGACCTGGATAGCATCGGGATGAAATAGCCCAGGCAAAACCGAACAAGTAAAAACAAAAAACTTGTGTTTTTTGCATACTTGTTTGTTACTTTGGGTTAGTCGTTTGGGGGTCGAGAGTTTCAACACGTGTGAGGGGATGTGTGTGTACACTAAAATTTATATAGATCGTGAGAAAGTGAAGTAATTTCATCTTAGATCCCAAAGAGATTTTCAATGCTTTCTAAACGGCCTCAATCGGAGCTTGTTCTTATTCATGTTGTTACTCTTAACTACTTCCCTCTTCTAGATGATGCCTATAATCAATTTCGTCACCGTATCTTCTCTAATGTGACACCAACACCCTATCGTAGACATCCGTATCTGGGGCGTCTAGGACCTGGATAGCATCGGGATGAAATAACCCATGCAAAACCAAACACTAAAAACAAAAATAAAACTTGTGTTTTTTGCATACTTGTTTGTTACTTTGGGTTAGTCGTTTTGGGGGTCGAGAGTTTCAACACGTGTGAGGGGATGTGTGCGTACATTAAAATTTATATAGATCGTGAGAAAGTGAAGTAATTTCATCTTAGATCCCAAAGAGATTTTCAATGCTTTCTAAACGGCCTCAATCGGAGCTTGTTCTTATTCATGTTGTTACTCTTAACTACTTCCCTCTTCTAGATGATGCCTATAATCAATTTCGTCACCGTATCTTCTCTAATGTGACACCAACACCCTATCGTAGACATCCGTATCTGGGGCGTCTAGGACCTGGATAGCATCGGGATGAAATAGCCCATGCAAAACCGAACAGTAAAAAAAAAAAACTTGTGTTTTTTGCATACTTGTTTGTTACTTTGGGTTAGTCGTTTGGGGGTCGAGAGTTTCAACACGTGTGAGGGGATGTGTGCGTACACTAAAATTTATATAGATCGTGAGAAAGTGAAGTAATTTCATCTTAGATCCCAAAGAGATTTTCAATGCTTTCTAAACGGCCTCAATCGGAGCTTGTTCTTATTCATGTTGTTACTCTTAACTACTTCCCTCTTCTAGATGATGCCTATAATCAATTTCGTCACCGTATCTTCTCTAATGTGACACCAACACCCTATCGTAGACATCCGTATCTGGGCGTCTAGGACCTGGATAGCATCGGGATGAAATAACCCATGCAAAACCGAACAAGAAAAACAAAAAAAACTTGTGTTTTTTGCATACTTGTTTGTTACTTTGGGTTAGTCGTTTTGGGGGTCGAGAGTTTCAACACGTGTGAGGGGATGTGTGCGTACACTAAAATTTATATAGATCGTGAGAAAGTGAAGTAATTTCATCTTAGATCCCAAAGAGATTTTCAATGCTTTCTAAACGGCCTCTATCGGAGCTTGTTCTTATTCATGTTGTTACTCTTAACTACTTCCTCTTCTAGATGATGCCTATAATCAATTTCGCCACCGTATCTTCTCTAATGTGACACCAACACCCTATCGTAGACATCCGTATCCTGGGCGTCTAGGACCTGATAGCATCGGGATGAAATAACCCATGCAAAACCGAACAAGAAAACAAAAAAAAACTTGGGTTTTTGCATACTTGTTTGTTACTTTGGGTTAGTCGCTTTTGGGGGTCGAGAGTTTCAACACGTGTGAGGGGATATGTGCGTACACTAAAATTTATATAGATCGTGAGAAAGTGAAGTAATTTCATCTTAGATCCCAAAGAGATTTTCAATGCTTTCTAAACGGCCTCAATCGGAGCTTGTTCTTATTCATGTTGTTACTCTTAACTACTTCCCTCTTCTAGATGATGCCTATAATCAATTTCGTCACCGTATCTTCTCTAATGTGACACCAACACCCTATCGTAGACATCCGTATCTCGGGGCGTCTAGGACCTGGATAGCATCGGGATGAAATAGCCCATGCAAAACCGAACAAGTAAAAAACAAAAAACTTGTGTTTTTTGCATACTTGTTTGTTACTTTGGGTTAGTCATTTTGGGGGTCGAGAGTTTCAACACGTGTGAGGGGATGTGTGCGTACACTAAAATTTATATAGATCGTGAGAAAGTGAAGTAATTTCATCTTAGATCCCAAAGAGATTTTCAATGCTTTCTAAACGGCCTCAATCGGAGCTTGTTCTTATTCATGTTGTTACTCTTAACTACTTCCCTCTTCTAGATGATGCCTATAATCAATTTTCTGGCCACCGTATCTTCTCTAATGTGACACCAACACCCTATCGTAGACATCCGTATCTCTGGGGCGTCTAGGACCTGGATAGCATCGGGATGAAATAACCCATGCAAAACCGAACAAGAAAAACAAAAAAAACTTGTGTTTTTTGCATACTTGTTTGTTACTTTGGGTTAGTCGTTTTGGGGGTCGAGAGTTTCAACACGTGTGAGGGGATGTGTGCGTACACTAAAATTTATATAGATCGTGAGAAAGTGAAGTAATTTCATCTTAGATCCCAAAGAGATTTTCAATGCTTTCTAAACGGCCTCAATCGGAGCTTGTTCTTATTCATGTTGTTACTCTTAACTACTTCCCTCTTCTAGATGATGCCTATAATCAATTTCACACCGTATCTTCTCTAATGTGACACCAACACCCTATAGAAGACATCCAGAACTCTGGCCTCAAGTAACTGGATAGAAACGGGATGAAATAGCCCATGCAAAACCGAACAGTAAAAACAAAAAAAACTTGTGTTTTTTGCATACTTGTGTGTTACTTTGGGTTAGTCGTTTTGGGGTCGAGAGTTTCAACACGTGTGAGGGGATGTGTGCATACACTAAAATTTATATAGATCGTGAGAAAGTGAAGTAATTTCATCTTAGATCCCAAAGAGATTTTCAATGCTTTCTAAACGGCCTCAATCTGATCATGATCTTATTCATGTTGTTAATCTTACCTACTTCCTCTTCTAGATGATGCCTATAATCAATTTCGCCACCGTATCTTCTCTAATGTGACACCAACACCCTATCGTAGACATCCGTATCCTGGGCGTCTAGGACCTGGATAGCATCGGGATGAAATAGCCCATGCAAAACCGAACAAGAAAAACAAAAAACTTGTGTTTTTTGCATACTTGTTTGTAACTTTGGGTTAGTCGTTTTGGGGGTCGAGAGTTTCAACACGTGTGAGGGGATGTGTGCGTACACTAAAATTTATATAGATCGTGAGAAAGTGAAGTAATTTCATCTTAGATCCCAAAGAGATTTTCAATGCTTTCTAAACGGCCTCAATCGGAGCTTGTTCTTATTCATGTTGTTACTCTTAACTACTTCCCTCTTCTAGATGATGCCTATAATCAATTTCGCCACCGTATCTTCTCTAATGTGACACCAACACCCTATCGTAGACATCCGTATCTCGGGGCGTCTAGGACCTGGATAGCATCGGGATGAAATAGCCCATGCAAAACCGAACAAGAAAAACAAAAAAAAAACTTGTGTTTTTTGCATACTTGTTTGTTACTTTGGGTTAGTCGCTTTGGGGGTCGAGAGTTTCAACACGTGTGAGGGGATATGTGCGTACACTAAAATTTATATAGATCGTGAGAAAGTGAAGTAATTTCATCTTAGATCCCAAAGAGATTTTCAATGCTTTCTAAACGGCCTCAATCGAGCTTGTTCTTATTCATGTTGTTACTCTTAACTACTTCCCTCTTCTAGATGATGCCTATAATCAATTTTCGTCACCGTATCTTCTCTAATGTGACACCAACACCCTATCGTAGACATCCGTATCTGGGGCGTCTAGGACCTGATAGCATCGGGATGAAATAACCCATGCAAAACCGAACAAGAAAAACAAAAAACTTGTGTTTTTTGCATACTTGTTTGTTACTTTGGGTTAGTCGTTTTGGGGTCGAGAGTTTCAACACGTGTGAGGGGATATGTGCGTACACTAAAATTTATATAGATCGTGAGAAAGTGAAGTAATTTCATCTTAGATCCCAAAGAGATTTTCAATGCTTTCTAAACGGCCTCAATCGGAGCTTGTTCTTATTCATGTTGTTACTCTTAACTACTTCCCTCTTCTAGATGATGCCTATAATCAATTTCGTCACCGTATCTTCTCTAATGTGACACCAACACCCTATCGTAGACATCCGTATCAAGGCGTCTAGGACCTGGATAGCATCGGGATGAAATAGCCCATGTAAACCGAACAAAGAAAAACAAAAAAAAAACTTGTGTTTTTTGCATACTTGTTTGTTACTTTGGGTTAGTCATTTTGGGGTCGAGAGTTTCAACACGTGTGAGGGGATGTGTGCGTACACTAAAATTTATATAGATCGTGAGAAAGTGAAGTAATTTCATCTTAGATCCCAAAGAGATTTTCAATGCTTTCTAAACGGCCTCAATCGGAGCTTGTTCTTATTCATGTTGTTACTCTTAACTACTTCCCTCTTCTAGATGATGCCTATAATCAATTTCACACCGTATCTTCTCTAATGTGACACCAACACCCTATCGTAGACATCCGTATCGGGGCGTCTAGGACCTGGATAGCATCGGGATGAAATAACCCATGCAAAACCGAACAGTAAAAACAAAAAAAAAACTTGTGTTTTTGCATACTTGTTTGTTACTTTGGGTTAGTCGTTTTTGGGGGTCGAGAGTTTCAACACGTGTGAGGGGATGTGTGCCTACACTAAAATTTATATAGATCGTGAGAAAGTGAAGTAATTTCATCTTAGATCCCAAAGAGATTTTCAATGCTTTCTAAACGGCCTCAATCGGAGCTTGTTCTTATTCATGTTGTTACTCTTAACTACTTCCCTCTTCTAGATGATGCCTATAATCAATTTCGTCACCGTATCTTCTCTAATGTGACACCAACACCCTATCGTAGACATCCGTATCCTGGGCGTCTAGGACCTGGATAGCATCGGGATGAAATAGCCCATGCAAAACCGAACAAGAAAAACAAAAATAACTTGTGTTTTTTGCATACTTGTTTCTTACTTTGGGTTAGTCGTTTGGGGGTCGAGAGTTTCAACACGTGTGAGGGGATGTGTGCATACACTAAAATTTATATAGATCGTGAGAAAGTGAAGTAATTTCATCTTAGATCCCAAAGAGATTTTCAATGCTTTCTAAACGGCCTCAATCGGAGCTTGTTCTTATTCATGTTGTTACTCTTAACTACTTCCCTCTTCTAGATGATGCCTATAATCAATTTCGTCACCGTATCTTCTCTAATGTGACACCAACACCCTATCGTAGACATCCGTATCCGGGGCGTCTACGACCTGGATAGCATCGGGATGAAATTGCAAATGCAAAACCGTCCAGTCTTAACTCAATAAACTTGTGTTTTTTGCATACTTGTTTGTTACTTTGGGTTAGTCGTTTTGGGGGTCGAGAGTTTCAACACGTGTGAGGGGATGTGTGCGTACACTAAAATTTATATAGATCGTGAGAAAGTGAAGTAATTTCATCTTAGATCCCAAAGAGATTTTCAATGCTTTCTAAACGGCCTCAATCGGAGCTTGTTCTTATTCATGTTGTTACTCTTAACTACTTCCCTCTTCTAGATGATGCCTATAATCAATTTCTACACCGGATCTTCTCTAATGTGACAACAACACCCTATCGTAGACATCCGTATCCGGGGCGTCTAGGACCTGGATAGCATCGGGATGAAATAGCCCATGCAAAACCGAACAAGAAAAACAAAAAAAAACTTGTGTTTTTTGCATACTTGTTTGTTACTTTGGGTTAGTCGTTTTGGGGGTCGAGAGTTTCAACACGTGTGAGGGGATGTGTGCGTACACTAAAAATTTATATAGATCATGAGAAAGTGAATTAATTTCATCTTAGATCCCAAAGAGATTTTCAATGCTTTCTAAACGGCCTCAATCGGAGCTTGTTCTTATTCATGTTGTTACTCTTAACTACTTCCCTCTTCTAGATGATGCCTATAATCAATTTCTGTCACCGTATCTTCTCTAATGTGACACCAACACCCTATTGTAGACATCCGTATTCAAGGCGTCTAGGACCTGGATAGCATCGGGATGAAATAACCCATGCAAAACCGAACAGTAAAAACAAAAAAAAAACTTGTGTTTTTTGCATACTTGTTTGTTACTTTGGGTTAGTCGTTTTGGGGGTCGAGAGTTTCAACACGTGTGAGGGGATATGTGCGTACACTAAAATTTATATAGATCGTGAGAAAGTGAAGTAATTTCATCTTAGATCCCAAAGAGATTTTCAATGCTTTCTAAACGGCCTCAATCGGAGCTTGTTCTTATTCATGTTGTTACTCTTAACTACTTCCCTCTTCTAGATGATGCCTATAATCAATTTCGTCACCGTATCTTCTCTAATGTGACACCAACACCCTATCGTAGACATCCGTATCTGGGGCGTCTAGGACCTGGATAGCATCGGGATGAAATAGCCCATGCAAAACCGAACAGTAAAAACAAAAATAACTTGTGTTTTTTGCATACTTGTTTGTTACTTTGGGTTAGTCGTTTTGGGGGTCGAGAGTTTCAACACGTGTGAGGGGATGTGTGCATACACTAAAATTTATATAGATCGTGAGAAAGTGAAGTAATTTCATCTTTGATCCCAAAGAGATTTTCAATGCTTTCTAAACGGCCTCAATCGGAGCTTGTTCTTATTCATGTTGTTACTCTTAACTACTTCCCTCTTCTAGATGATGCCTATAATCAATTTCGTCATCGTATCTTCTCTAATGTGACACCAACACCCTATCGTAGACATCCAAATCTGTGGCGTCTAGGACCTGGATTGCATCGGGATGATATAGCCCATGCAAAACCGAACAAGAAAAACAAAAAAACTGTTGTTTTTTCATACTTGTTTGTTACTTTGGGTTAGTCGTTTTGGGGGTCGAGAGTTTCAACACGTGTGAGGGGATGTGCGTACACTAAAATTTATATAGATCGTGAGAAAGTGAAGTAATTTCATCTTAGATCCCAAAGAGATTTTCAATGCTTTCTAAACGGCCTCAATCGGAGCTTGTTCTTATTCATGTTGTTACTCTTAACTACTTCCCTCTTCTAGATGATGCCTATAATCAATTTCGTCACCGTATCTTCTCTAATGTGACACCAACACCCTATCGTAGACATCCGTATAGTTCGCGACTAGGACCTGGATAGCATCGGATGAAATAGCCCATGCAAAACCGAACAGTAAAAACAAAAAAAACTTGTGTTTTTTGCATACTTGTTTGTTACTTTGGGTTAGTCGTTTTGGGGTCGAGAGTTTCAACACGTGTGAGGGGATATGTGCGTACACTAAAATTTATATAGATCGTGAGAAAGTGAAGTAATTTCATCTTAGATCCCAAAGAGATTTTCAATGCTTTCTAAACGGCCTCAATCTGAGCTTGTTCTTATTCATGTTGTTACTCTTAACTACTTCCCTCTTCTAGATGATGCCTATAATCAATTTCGTCACCGTATCTTCTCTAATGTGACACCAACACCCTATCGTAGACATCCGTATCCTGGGCGTCTAGGACCTGGATAGCATCGGGATGAAATAACCCATGCAAAACCGAACAGAAAAAAACAAAAAACTTGTGTTTTTTGCATACTTGTTTTTTACTTTGGGTTAGTCGCTTTGGGGGTCGAGAGTTTCAACACGTGTGAGGGGATATGTGCGTACACTAAAATTTATATAGATCGTGAGAAAGTGAAGTAATTTCATCTTAGATCCCAAAGAGATTTTCAATGCTTTCTAAACGGCCTCAATCGGAGCTTGTTCTTATTCATGTTGTTACTCTTAACTACTTCCCTCTTCTAGATGATGCCTATAATCAATTTCACATCGTATCTTCTCTAATGTGACACCAACACCCTATCGTAGACATCCGTATCAGGGGCGTCTAGGACCTGGATAGCATCGGGATGAAATAGCCCATGCAAAACCGAACAGTAAAAACAAAAAAAACTTGTTTTTTTTGCATACTTGTTTGTTACTTTGGGTTAGTCATTTTGGGGGTCGAGATTTTCAACACGTGTGACACTAAAATTTATATAGATCGTGAGAAAGTGAAGTAATTTCATCTTAGATCCCAAAGAGATTTTCAATGCTTTCTAAACGGCCTCAATCGGAGCTTGTTCTTATTCATGTTGTTACTCTTAACTACTTCCCTCTTCTAGATGATGCCTATAATCAATTTCGTCACCGTATGTTCTCTAATGTGACACCAACACCCGATCGTGAGACATCCAAGTATCTGGGGCGTCTAGGACCTGGATAGCATCGGGATGAAATAACCCATGTAAAACCGAACAAGAAAAAAACAAAAAAACTTGTGTTTTTTGCATACTTGTTTGTTACTTTGGGTTAGTCGTTTTGGGGGTCGAGAGTTTCAACACGTGTGAGGGGATATGTGCATTACACTAAAATTTATATAGATCGTGAGAAAGTGAAGTAATTTCATCTTAGATCCCAAAGAGATTTTCAATGCTTTCTAAACGGCCTCAATCGGAGCTTGTTCTTATTCATGTTGTTACTCTTAACTACTTCCCTCTTCTAGATGATGCCTATAATCAATTTCGTCACCGTATCTTCTCTAATGTGACACCAACACCCTATCGTAGACATCCGTATCTGGGGCGTCTAGGACCTGGATAGCATCGGGATGAAATAGCCCATGCAAAACCGAACAAGAAAAACAAAAATAACTTGTGTTTTTTGCATACTTGTTTGTTACTTTGGGTTAGTCGTTTTTGGGGGTCGAGAGTTTCAACACGTGTGAGGGGATGTGTGCATACACTAAAATTTATATAGATCGTGAGAAAGTGAAGTAATTTCATCTTTGATCCCAAAGAGATTTTCAATGCTTTCTAAACGGCCTCAATCGGAGCTTGTTCTTATTCATGTTGTTACTCTTAACTACTTCCTCTCTTCTAGATGATGCCTATAATCAATTTCGTCACCGTATCTTCTCTAATGTGACACCAACACCCTATCGTAGACATCCGTATCTGGGGCGTCTAGGACCTGGATAGCATCGGGATGAAATAGCCCATGCAAAACCGAATAAGAAAAACAAAAAAAAAACTTGTGTTTTTTGCATACTTGTTTGTTACTTTGGGTTAGTCGTTTTGGGGGTCGAGAGTTTCAACACGTGTGAGGGGATGTGTGCGTACACTAAAATTTATATAGATCGTGAGAAAGTGAAGTAATTTCATCTTAGATCCCAAAGAGATTTTCAATGCTTTCTAAACGGCCTCAATCGGAGCTTGTTCTTATTCATGTTGTTACTCTTAACTACTTCCCTCTTCTAGATGATGCCTATAATCAATTTCACACCGTATCTTCTCTAATGTGACACCAACACCCTATCGTAGACATCCGTATCTGGGCGTCTAGGACCTGGATAGCATCAGATGAAATAGCCCATGCAAAACCGAACAAGTAAAAACAAAAAACTTGTGTTTTTTGCATACTTGTTTGTTACTTTGGGTTAGTCGTTTTGGGGTCGAGAGTTTCAACACGTGTGAGGGGATGTGCGTACACTAAAATTTATATAGATCGTGAGAAAGTGAAGAAATTTCATCTTAGATCCCAACGAGTTTTACACTGCTTTCTTTACGGCCTCATTCTGAGCTTGTTCTTATTCATGTTGTTACTCTTAACTACTTCCCTCTTCTAGATGATGCCTATAATCAATTTCGTCACCGTATCTTCTCTAATGTGACACCAACACCCTATCGTAGACATCCGTATCTTGGGCGTCTAGGACCTGGATAGCATCGGGATGAAATAACCCATGCAAAACCGAACAGTAAAAACAAAAAAAAAAACTTGTGTTTTTTGCATACTTGTTTGTTACTTTGGGTTAGTCGTTTTGGGGGTCGAGAGTTTCAACACGTGTGAGGGGATATGTGCGTACACTAAAATTTATATAGATCGTGAGAAAGTGAAGTAATTTCATGTCGGCCCCCGAAGTTAGATACGCATCACGGACATAGTACCCCCCGTGACTACGTATCCGTGTCGGAGTACCAAGCTGTTGACCCTAGGAGTAGGAATACGGACGCGGAACTAGTGCCCCTCGCGTACACGCATCCAGGCCTAGGTGTCTCGCCTTCCCGTGCACTCGATATGAAACACGCATGCAAGGCAGGTTACAAGGGCATAGCATCACAGATGATATCACAGCATTAACTCTACGACACAAAAGAGTGAAATAAGTATATAGCAAAGCTCATAGAGCAAGATAGCAAATGACACTCAGAGGACACATGTCCCAACAATACATCAATACATCATGCGGAAGCGAATATACGTCTGAGTACGTACAAGATGCAAATGGGACTAAGAGTCCATAAATAAAGCAGATCGGATCCATATCCAGCAAGCTCCCAAAGTGACTGCTGCCTTAGGAGCGTCCTCTCTACTCGACGTAGTCGTCCTCAAAGCAGTAGTCCACAAAAAGTGAGTGTCCGGTGGATACTCAAAACCTGTCGTACCTGCAAAACATCGGGCCAACGGTTGCAGGAAAAAGAGAGGAAAAGCGAGGGTGAGTACCAAGGCGCGTACTCAGCGAGACTTAGAATATTGGCTGCGCTCGTCGGCTATATGGTGGGTTTAGCGGCAGCAAAGCTTGCACTAAAACATATAGAGACACTCTCAACTTTCCGTCTGCAAGATATAGATAAGAGAGCGTGCATCTAACAGTTCTAAAACTCTGCAAACATTACTCATCCGATGCATTCCCCCTTCTACATGCTACAGGAAGAAGATGCAAAGGCACTCACACGGTTTACAGTTTTAACCAGTTTTTATTATAGTTCTGCTAATTACTACACAAGTTAATTAGCAGATAAAGGGTGAAAGTTGTCTATGATCAGCGACACTTCTCCAAGTCGTCCATAACCGCGACACGGCTTTTGAAAAGATTGTAACCCTGCGGGGTGCACTATCGGGTCTCATACGCTCGATCAACCCTACTGGATCAAAGCGAGTATCCCGACACTACCTCTCCCTTCACCACAGACCAAGTCCAAGAGCCACCTAACTAAGTTAAACCCGTTACGGAGTTCGCCGAGTCTCCGGCGGACCTAGCTATTATGCGTGCACGGCTTCCGAGGGTCAAAACACACACAGGGGCGAATGACCCGCTTCAAAGATGCGATAAACGCTCAGGCCGCAAACCTATACGTGCATACCGTAAAACAAGGGATACAAGGCTCACTGGGCTTCCCCCAAATAAAGAAGTAACGAGGCTGGCATGCACGCGATAAAAGAGTAAACACACCAGAAACTATTTGCGGCACTTGGACAATGGAAGTAGTTCCGGAATTGGTCGAGGAGGGCCCACCGAACCCCACGTATGGTTAGTGCGCTACCTTGGATCAGGTAACAAGAACTCAAGATCCTAAGATATTAGTGGACACAAGTGAGCCGTGTTCAAAAAGAAAATCAGCTGACCCACCGATGCCTCTACTTAACAATTTTATTATTAGCATGAATAAGTAAGGTGTGATCTTATCGAACAGATATAACCATAACCATGTATCTCGGAACCCTCCAAATGATATAACCCAACTAGATAACAAAGTGGCTATAGCGATAATAGTGACAACATATAACAACTGTACTAAGCAAGCCTACGACTCGCATGGCTGACCCCCGTAACCAAACAACAGCTATAGGATATATGTATGGGTCTAAGGCTTGCAATCGGTGACATGCGATAGGATACGTGACAAGAACGTACACCAGGATAGCAACAGAAGGTAAAGAGGCAAAAGTGCTTAAAATAGGTAGCAGGGAAAAAATGCTACGCTCGTCAAGTCGTAAGAAGAGAAACCGGCACGATCCTCCTCAGGTAGTAGTCGTACTCCTCGCCGTACTCCTGGTACCCAAGTGCGTCTAACGAGAAGAACCAAACACACATACAAGAGAGAGTACACAATCAATACAAGAAATGCAATGCACAATATGATGCATGATGTGCAATAGGTTTCATGCATAGCAATTTTAAGTGGGGCACTTGCAAACAACAAGAAATAAGAAAGTAACCCTCACATAACATTTAGTTCTAATTGCATTTTTAATTAGGCCGATGCAGGGATGATGCCAATGATGCATGACAAGATGAAACAATTTTGCAACATGTAAATTACGCTTTTGTAATATTCCAGGATGTCGATTTAGTATCAAATGAACTTTTAGAAGCTGAACTTTAAAACGAAAATAAACTATGCTGAGAGCAAAACTGGAAGATGGCCTGGACGTTTTTCACCGGATCTGAACTGGACACGCAAAAAGAATGGCCCCTTTTGGCCGGATCTGGGAATTGAATCTAAGGATGTATCGATCCATTTCCTAAAGATAGAATCAGAGGAGCTGTGCAACTAATTTGATACAAAACAGATACATGTCAAGCTATTTTACAAGAAAACGCTGTCAAACTTTTAACCGAAACACGAACATATGTATCTCAACTGGAACAGCTACGAGATAGCAGAAAGTGTCATCCTTTTAATCGAAACTTGACGGATTCTAAGAACTGAACATGAGACGATAAAAATAAGGATGTGCATACGTTAGAAGACAAACTAGCGAGCAAGCTGCTGGGTCGTTTCATGTTGTGCATAGTTAGATAGCCAAACAACCAAGCTAGCAGGTGGATCTACGCACGTTTGAACTACAGAGTATGACAAGGTAAAGCTAACTGAATACACGACGTAGCTAACTGGACCTATTCAGAACTGCACACAAATAAAAAGGGGATGCCTTGCGCCGGTGGCGACAAACAATCTCAACCCTCACCTTTCGCGTATGAAACAGGCTCCGCTTAACCAGCTTGATGATTGAAGAGAGGGGCTTGGTCCTTTGAAGGGAACAGGAAATCCCGACCAAGATCGACGCTGTCGCGCCTACGGTGGCACAACGACGAACTGCAGCGACGAACAGCGGAAACATACGCGGATGACGTCGCGCCGAGAAGCGAAAAAGTGGCACGGAGAACGACAGGGAACTCGGACGGAGGCTCACCACGTCAAGGGAGAAGGTTGGGGAGGATGGAGATGACGGCGGGGCGAGGCGGAGGTCGTCGGCGTGCACAGCGGCGCACTGTGTACGTCTTAGCGCGGCGGCGTTCTTGAGCAGCTCCGCCTCCGGTTCAGCGAGGAGGAAGAGGGCGCCACGGCGGCTTCATCCCCACGCTTCGCGCAGCGAACGGCGGGAACAGCGGCAGGGACGGCGATTTCCGGCCGGTTTTCTTTGGTCTACTTACGAACTGAATCTTCCCGAGGTTGTGAAGAAGAAAGAAGGGAGATGGGGAGGAGGCGGGCAGCGAGAGGGAGCTAGGGTTCTGCTCTGGTTTGGGAAGAGGAAAGGGAAAAGATAGAGGAGCAGTGGCAGGTGACTAGAACGAGCAGCCGTGGTGTTTTCACGTCTTTGGAAGATGGAGGCACAGGAGGTCTCCTTCGGTTCAGGTAACACAAAGTTGGGCTTCTTCTCTTTCTTTTCTATTATTTCCAAATCCTCTCTTATTTTATTTATTATTTGAAAACAAATTTGGAATGTGAAACCAAAGACAGAGATTGGTAAATAGCTTTTATCCAATGTTGTTTTATATGTAACCAAAACAAAACCATTTTCCTCATTACAAAAATACTTATTTTATTGATTAATTATAAAACTGAAAATATAGGAGAGGAGGTTTAATAGTAACCTCTAAGAATGGAGTTTTTGGCATGATCCTTTTTGAAAGGTAAGGCAAGTATTAGGAATAGGATAGGTAGGCTTGAAGGTTGGAACATCTCAAGTGAGATGGAGGTAAAACAAAGAGAGAGAGAAATCAACACATCAAAGATGAAAGGCAAAATAAATCCAAATGCAATTTTTGTAAGAACCAAAAGTGACATGATGAGATGCATGAATGCAAGATGATGCACAAACTTGCAAAACTAAAAGGGTAGCTCACTTGGGATGTTACAACTCGCCTCTCCTTAAAGGAATCGCGCCCGAGATTCCTAAGGAGATGTGAAGAGAGCGGGATACTCGGATCCGAGAAGATCTTCGCGTTCCCAAGTTGCTTCTTTCTCGGAATGATTAGACCACAGACCTTGAGAAACTTGGACAATTGTTCCTCGTCTTCCTTTCGGCTTCATCAAGAATGCGAACTGGATGCTCACGATAGGAAAGATCCTCTTGAAGGTCAATAGACTCGTGATCAACTGCACGGCCTGGATCTTTGAAACATTGCTTGAGCTGTGACACGTGAAACACATCGTGCACTTTGGAGAGGTTTGGTGGAAGCTCTAACAAGTAGGAAACATGACCACGCCTTGCAAGAACCTTGAAAGGACCAATGTATCTTGGAGCCAACTTGCCCTTGATACCGAAGCGATGTGTACCCCTCATGGGAGTCACACGGAGGTAAGCCAGATCATCAGGCTTATATACCATATCACGGTGCTTGCTATCATAATAGCTTTTCTGACGAGACTGAGCTATCTTCAGATTGTCGCGAATGATTCTGACTTGTTCTTCAGCTTCTTTGACAATGTCAGACCAAAGAGTTTCCTTTCACCGGACTGACCAGTTTAGGAGGCGTTCTGACTTGCGACCATATTGAACTTCAAATGGTGCCATGCCAAGACTGGATTGATAGCTGTTGTTGTAGGAGAACTTCGTGCATATGGGAAGACATTCTTCCCATTTCATGCCGAAGGAGATCACACAAGCACTAAGCATATCTTCAAGGATTTGATTTACCCTTTCAACTTGTCCACTAGTTTGAGGGTGATATGCCGTGCTGAATGTGTAAGAGTTGTTCCCATAGCTTTCGAAAGCTTGCCCAAAATCTGAAGTGAAGATGCTTCCACGATCGTAGCTTATTTCCAAGGGAACACCATGAAGAGAGACAATTCTAGTGGTGTAGAGCTCAGCCAACCGACTAGCAGAGATTGTTTCTTTGACAGAAGGAAGTGAGCAACCTTAGAGATAGCGGTCAATCACAACGAAGATTGCATCATTGCCCTTGCGGGACTTTGGAAGGCCAAAGATGAAGTCCATCTCGACTTTACCCCATTTCCACTCCGGAACTTTCAAGGGTTGGAGAACACCGGCCGGTCTCTTACATTCAGCTTTGACTCGGCGGCAAACATCACATTCGGAGACATACTTTGCTATCTCACGCTTCATTCTTGTCCACCAGAATGTTGACCTTAGATCGTGGATACATTTTGGTGCTTCCAGGATGGATAGACAAGGGAGTATCATGAGCTTCTTTCATTATCAACGCTCGTAAGCTTTCGACCTTAGGAACGACCATGCGCCCTTCAAAGAACACAAGGCCTTGATCATCAAGAGAGAAAGCCTTGTACTTTGATTGATGCATATTCTCCTTGATTTTCTCGATTAAGGCATCACCCAACTGTGCCTTTCTTATCTTCTCTTCAAGAGTAGGCTCAACTACCAAGGTTGCAACAAAGCCTTGGGGAACGATTTGAAGATTCAACTTCTGGAATTCTTCATGAAGAAGAGGTTGTGCTTCTTTCACCATGAGATTATTGCAATACTCCTTGCGACTCAGCGCCTCAGCCATCACATTTGCTTTGCCAGAGGTAGGAGATAGACAAGTCAAAGTCTTTGATGGTCTCCATCCATCTCGCTTTGACGCATGTTCAAATTGGGTTGAGTGAAGATGTATTTGAGGCTTTGTGGTCGGTGAAGATTTCACAACAGTTGCCCAACAAGTAGGGACGCCAAGTTGTCAAAGCATGTAAAACCGCGGCAAGCTCGAGATCATGAGTGGGATAGTTCAATTCATGCTTGCGCAACCGATCGAGAAGTATACGCCACAACTTGACGTTCTTGCATGAGAACCGGCACCCAATCCTTGAAGAGAGGCATCACGAATATCTGGAAGGGCTTGGAAGTATCTGAGCAACAAGAACTGGAGTTGAAGTGAGTTTCTGCTTTCAGAGTTCAAAGCTTTCTTGACACATCTGAGTCCAAAGGAACTTCTTGTCTTTCTTCAGAAGATCCGTGAGAGGCTTGGCAATTTTGGAGAAGTTCTCAACAAAGCGGCGTGCAATAACTAGCCAAGCTTAGGAAGCTTCTCACTTGCTTGACATTCTTCGGAGGAAGCCATTCAACAATTGCCTTGACTGCTTTCAGGATTGGACGGCTATGCCTTTTGCAGAATGACATGCCCAAGATAGACGACTTCCTGGAAGCCAAAATTCGCACTTGGAGAACTTGGCATAAAGGCGATGCTCATGAGCTTGGTGAGGACGAGGCGAAGATGCTCTTCATGTTCTTCATTAGACTTGGAATAGACAAGAATATCATCAAGGTAGACCACCACAAACTTGTCAAGATACTCCATGAAGACCGAGTTCATGAGGCGAGAGAACGTTCTTTGGAGCATTAGTGAGGCCAAAGGACATGACTGTGTACTCATACAAGCCATAGCGAGTGGTGAAAGCTGTTTTTGGAATATCCTCCTTGCGGATTTTTATTTGGTGATAGCCGCTTCTCAAGTCCATCTTAGAGAACACAACGGCACCCGCAAGTTGGTCAAGAGATCAATGATGCGAGGAAGAGGATATTTATTCTTGATCGTCTTCTCATTCAGAGGCGATAGTCAACCACCAAGCGATCAGTTTTATCCTTCTTCTTGACAAAGATGGTGGGGCAACCCCACGGGGAAGGCTGAGCTGAATGAAACCAAGCTTTTCCAACTCATCAAGTTGTTTCTTGAGTTCAGCTAACTCATTTGGACCCATCTTGTAAGGCCTCTTGGAGATAGGAGCTGTACCATGTTCTAGCTCAATGACAAACTTCAACAGCCCTGCTGTGGCATTCCCGGAAGCTCATTTGGAAAGACATCGGGGAAGTCACAAAACCACCGGAACATCTTCAATTGAAGGTAGAGGATTTGCTTCAATAGAGAACACTACAGTACTGTTGAAGTTGGAGAATAGACTATCTGCCACAAGGATGAACAAGAGCACCGACTTTGTGGCGCAATCAATCTTTGCCTTGTTAGCTTTCAACCAATTCATGCCAAGGATCACATCAATGCTAAGTAATCGTTGAGGAGTATGAGTGAAGCAAGGAAACACATAGCCCCCAATTAGGAATTTGGTTGCCATGGCTTACCTTGGAAGATTGCATCCTAGCTCCAGAGAAAGAACCACAAGATCGCTGCCCGTGGATGATAGTAAAAACCCAGGCATTTGTGCAAAACTTGTTGACACGAAAGAATGCGATGCACCAAGATCAAACAGAACTTTAGCAGGAATAGAGTTCACAAGTAAGGTACCAAGCACAACGTCGATGCCTTCTCAGCTTCCTCTGCGGTGATATTGTTGACAGTGGCAGGTCTAGGCTTATTGTTATAGTTGAAAGCCTTGCTCGTAGAAGGAGCACGACCATCGTCGAGTCGAGGAAGGACGAGGTGGTGGTGGTGGAAGTTGCTGCCTCTCGAGAACAAGTACGGGAAGTGTGCCCCGGCTGGGACCACAAGAGTAGCAAGTGACTCGAAGAAGAACGAGGAGCAAACCGTCTCTAAGGAGGACCAAAGGCTGGCCTCACGTCATGAAACAAACCTCCGTGCTTTCAGGAGTGAAAGCTGGCCCGTGCTGAAACTGTGGCTGGTTCGTGAGCAAACCGAGGGGTGGGTGGGCGGGGAGCAAACCCAAAGGTCTCGAGTGGAAGGACCGTGGTGCTGGTGGAGCAAGGTCGTGGAACCAAACTCTGCGCTTTCCGAGGTGGCATAGCTGGTGTCGAAGAAGAGCCATTGTCACGAGAGTGCTTCCTTGATCGCTCAAACTCTTGTCACCATATCCTCAGCCTTGATAGTCAGATCAACAAGCTCATCAAGTTTTTGCACTTGATCAGGTTGATAGCAAACTTGACTGTAGGATTGAGGCTCCTCAAGAAACTTGTCTTGCTTCCTCTCATCGGTGGAGATCTCATCACCACACCATAGCGAGCAAGGTTGGTGAAGGCTCACTGTGAGGTTTCCATATCCATATCAGCCTGTGGTGAGCCCTGGCGAAACTCCTCACGCATTCTTGTCCATGGCACCATCACGAATGTGATGACGCCTGAAAAAGCGTTTTTCCTCGAACTCATCCCGACCAGTCTCAACATCCTGGATCTCTCCTCTCCGTAGCTGTCCCACCACGATGCAGACTCACCTCTCGTGGAGGAAGGTCACAAAGTGAAACTCTATCAGCTGGAGCTACACGCGCAGTGTTGAGGTGTGCGGTTCATCTCACGCAGCCAATCATCTGCATCTAGTGGCAATTCAAAGTGGGAGTGTCAAAGGTGGGCGGAGTTGAGGTTAAGGAACTCTCTCGACGATATTAGTGACCCGACCATTCCCTTCATTGTTTTGCGCACAGTTTCGGGCCAACTGCTGTTAGAATCTGAAAGGTCACATTCAGTGTAGCTTGCCCTGGTAATTCATCGGGAGGTGGAGGTGGAGGAGGCGGAGGTAATAGCGCGCCTTGAGAGGCATCCCGATGACAAACATCAAGATTGCAGATTAGTACACAGATAAAACCGTCGCAACATAAGTACATGTAGAAGAAATCGCAACTTGCAAGATAGAAACATGAATATGACATAGATATCATCAAGGTACATGAATTCAAGTACACAAGAGCTAGTCATAACATATTGAAGATTAGAATGATAGCAAAACAATAGCTTCAACAAATCTCGCATGAGATAGTGGTATGTAGCTATCACCAAGTTTTTAACACATTTAGCAAGTGTCAACATCGACCCAAGTTAGTGTTTATTGGAAGGTGAAAGACAAACACAAACAAGAACTTGATAGGAACAACTCCGTAGAAGAAAAGAACTCTATATTAGCACTTGCGGAATCAACAACCAAGTTAACGCCATGATTATGCCAACAAGCTAGAAAAAGAATTTTCAACCCTGAAACATGATTGATGAAGTAACACTTAAATTGGACTTAAGCAACATTTTTCTCAACACAAAACCACACAACAATCTATGGTACTACGAGGCCCGAAGACGTGAAATCCTAAGATTAAATTTAGAGTGAGAAGAGAGGTAAAATTCGTTACACTTCCTTACCTGTAGGGAGGTGGGTAGGTAAGAAATAAAAAAGAATTCCTACTCTCGCGCATAAAGTTTTCCTACATAGCTACTAAAGTATTAGTTCTGAAGACATCTGCACTACGTCCGCTGCAAGGGCTCTCTGCAAGGCAGCAGTCCGGCTGCCTGATACTTCAAGTCTGTCGGCCCCGGAAATTAGGATACGCATCACGGACATAGTACCCCCGTGACTACGTATCCGTGTCAGAGTACCAAGCCGTTGACCCTAAAGGAGTGAAGGAATACTTGACGCGTGAACTAGTGCCCCTCGCCATTACACGCATCCAGGCCTCGGTAAACGTCTCGCTTTCCACATGTACTCGATATGAAACACGCACAAAGTTAACACAGGTTACAAGGCATAAGATCACAGATGATATCACAACATTAACTCTAATGCATACACAAAAGAGTTAAATAAGTATAGTATAGTGCTCATAGAGCAAGATAGTAAATAATACTCCAGGACACATGTCCCAACAATACATCAATACATCATGTGAAGCGAATATTAATGTCCATGGCTGAGCAAGATGCAAATGAGACTAGAGAGTCCATAAATAAAGCACTCGGATCCATATCGGCAGCCAGTTCCCGTGCTCACAGCCTTAGAGCGTCCTCTCTACTTTCGACGTAGTCGTCCTCGCCAGAAATGGTCCACAAAGTAGTGTCTAGGTGGATACTCAAAACCTGTCAGTACTCTGCAAAACATGTTCAGACCAACGGTTGCCGTGAAAAAGATAGGAAAAGCTGTAGGAGTGAGTACTACAAGCGCCGTATCCAGCGGTATCTAGAATATTAGCTCGCATTACGCCACGGCTGTATTAGTGTGGGTTAAAAGGCGGCAGCAAAGCTTGCACTAAAACATATAGAGATACTCTCAACTTTCAAATACGCTCAAGATATAGATAAGAGGAGGCGTGCATCTAACAGGTTAAATAAAACTCATAAAACATTACTCATCCGATGCGATTCCCCTTCTACATGCTTGCTGAGAAAGAAGATGAAGTATACTCACAATTCGGTTCTCATTTACAACAGTTTTATTATAGTTCTGCTAATTACTACAAGTAATTTAGCTAGCAGATAAAGGGTGAAGCAGATTGTCAGATATGATCAATACACTTTCTCCAAGTTTTCGTCATAACCTGCGAGGACATGACACCGGGAAAAGATTGTAACACTTCGAGGGGTGCACCTCTAACTGGTCTCATACGCTTCCGATCAACCCTACTGAATCAAAGGTGTAGTATCCTCGACACTACCTCTCCCTTCTATCAGACTCAGTCCAAGAGCCACCTAATCTAAGTTAAACCCGTTACTGAAGATTGGCCGAGTCATACGAAGCGGACCCTAGCGATATCGTGCACGACTTCCGAGGGTCAAAGTACGAAGTGGCTGTGCTTAATGACCGCTTCGACATCTGCGATAAAAGCGCTTCGAGGCCGCAAACCTATCGTGCATACCTAAACAAGGGATACAAGAATGCTCACTGATTCCCCCAATTAAGAAGTATGATGGCATTGCACTGCTGATAAAAGAGTAACCACGAGCTTAAACTATTTATGGCACTTGGACAATGGAAATGAAGTTCAGGAATTGGTCGAGAAGTGCCGCAACGAACCTGATTGATGGTTAGATCGCTGATCATTGAATCGAGTAACAAGAACTCGAGATCCCTAAGAGATATTGGTAGACTAAGTGGCGGAGAGTGTTTCAAAAAGTTAAAAATCAGGCCGACTACAAGTGCCTCTACTTAACAATTTTATTATTAGCATGAATAAGTATAAGTGTGCAGTCTTATCGAACAGTATATAACCATAACCATGTATCTCGGAACCCTCCAACAGCATATAACCCAACTAGATAACAGTGGCGATGGCATGATAATGGTGACAACGTATACACAAGCGGTGCCATAATGCAAACCTACGACTAACATGGCTGAAGCCTGTAACCAAACAACAGCTATAGGATACATGTATGGTCCTAAGGCTTGCAATCGGTGACATGCGATAGAATAAATGGACAAGAACGGCACACCAGGATAGCAGTAAGGGGTAAAATGAAGGTGCAAAAAGCAGAAAATAGTATAGCGAGGGAAAACAGTGCACACCTTTGTCAAGTGAAAAGAAGAAGCGAAACCGGCACGATCCTCCTCGTGGTAGTCATAGTGAAGTGCTCTCGTGAAGTATACTCCTGCAGTACCGGCGTCTAACGAAGAAGAACCAAACACACATACAAGAGAGTAGTACACAATCAATACAAGAAATGCAATGCACTGTCTGATGCATGATGTGCTTTGTGGTTTCATGCATAGCAATTTTAAGTAGGGCACTTGCACGAACAACAAAAATCAAAGTTAACCCTCACATAACATTTGGTTCTAATTGCATTTTTAATTAGGCCGATGCAGGGATGATGCCAATGATTAGAAACAAGATGAAACAATTTTTTAACATGTAAATTAAGCTTTTGTAATATTCCAGGATGTCGATTTATTATCAAATGAACTTTTTAGAAGCTGAACTTTAAAACGCAATAAACTATACTGAGAACAAAGAAAATGGAAGATGGCACCAGGCGTTTTTCATAGGATCTGAGCTGGACACGCAAAAAGAATGGCCCCTTTTGGCCGGATCTGGGAATTGAACTGAAGGATGTATCGATCCATTTTTCTAAAGATAGAATGGAGGAACATACATGGGTGATACAAAACAGATACATGTCAAGCTATTTTACAAGAGCACGCTGTCTAAACTTTTAACGTGAAACAACGAGGTGTAGCAAGCTTGGAACAACTCTGAATGTAAGAAAGTGTCATCCTTTTAACTGAAACTTGACGGATTCTAAGAACTGGAACATGAGGCGGTAAAAATAAGGATGTGTATACGTTAGAAGACAAACTAAGCCAGGCAAACTGCTTTGGAGTCGTTTCATGTTGTCCTAGTTGATAGCCAAACAACCAAGAT